>NW_027144997.1:0-29668 GCF_026170545.1 Melanerpes formicivorus
GGGCTGGGCTGGGGCGGGGACTGGAGCCGGGGCTGGAGCCAGGGCTGGGAGCAGGGCTGGGCTGGGGCGGGGGACTGGAGCCGGGGCTGAGGCTGGGCTAGGGTCTGGGCTGGGGCCGGGGCTGCGACTGGGGCTGGGTCCTGGGCAGGGCCTGGGCTGGGGCTGGGGCTGGGCCAGGGCAGGGCTGGGCTAGGTCTGGGTCTGGGGCAGGGCTGGGGCTGGGGCTGAGGCTGGGCAGGGATCTGGGCTGTACCTGGGACAGGGCTGGGCCCGAGGCTGGGGCAGGACTGGGACTGAGGTTGGGGCCGGGGCTGGGGCTGGGCTTGGGGCAGGGCTGGGGCTGGGGCGGGAACCAATTCAATGGCTGGGCTGGGGCTGGGGGCTGGGGCTGGGGCTGGGGCAGGGCTGGGGGCAGGGATAGGAGTGGGGCTGGGCAGGGGCTGGGCTGGGGCTGGGCAGGGGCTGGGGCTGGGCTGAGGGCAGGGCTGGGCTAGGTCTGGGGCTGGGGCAGGGCTGCGGCCGGGGCTGAGGCTGGGCTGGGTTCTGGGCTGGGGCTGGGGCGGGAACCAAGTCTATGGCTGGGCTGGGGCTGGGACAGGGCTGGGGCTGGGGCTGGGGCAGGGCTGGGGGCAGGGATGGGAGTGGGGCTGGGCAGGGGCCGAGGCTGGGGCCGGGGGTGAAGCTGGGGCTGGGGCAGGGCTGGGCTAGGGCTGGGCTGGGGCCGGGGCTGCGGCTGGGGCTTGGTCCAGGGCTGGGGCTGGGCTGGGGCTGGGTCCAGGGCTGGGGCTGGGCTGTGGCTGGGGCTGGGCTGGGGGCTGGGTCCAGGGTGGGGATGGGGCTGGGCTGGGGGCAGGGCTGGAGCTGGGGCGGTGGCTGGGGCTGGGCTGGGGCTGGGGCTGGGCTGGCACAAGGCTGGGGCTGGGGCTGGGGCTGGGCTGGGGCTGGGGTTGGGGCCAGGGCTGGGGCTGGGCTGGGGCTGGGGCTGGGCTGGGGCAGGGCTGGGTCTGGGGACAGGGCTGGGCTGGGGCTGGAGCTGGGCTGGGGTCTGGGCTGGGCCTGGGGCAGGGCTGGGCCCGAGGCTGGGGCAGGGATGGGGTAGGGCTGGGGCTGGGGGCAGGGATGGGGCTGGGGCTGGGGCTAGGGCTGGACTGGGGCCGGGGATGGGGCCGTGGGTGGGGCTGGGCTAGGGTCTGGACTGGGGCTGGGGCAGGGCAGGGCCTGAGGCTGGGGTCCAGGGCTGGGGCTGGGCGGTGGCTGGGGCTGGGCTGGGGCTAGTGCTGGGGCTGGGCTGGGGCAGGGCTGGGGCTGGGCTGGGTCCAGGGCTGGGGCTGGGCTGGGGCAGGGCTGGGGCTGGGGCTGGGTCCAGGGCTGGGGCTTGGGCTGGGGCAGGGCTGGGGAAGGGCTGGAACTGGGGCTGGGCTGGGGCCAAGGTTGGGGCTGGGGGCTGGGGAAGGGCTGGGGCCAAGGTTGGGGCTGGGGCTGGGGCTGGGCTGGGGCAGGGAAGGGGTGGGGGCTGGGGCTGGGGCTGGGCTAGGGGCTGGAGGCTGGGCTGGGGCTGAGGCAGGGCTGGGGCTGGGCAGGGGCTGCGGCAGGGCTGGGGCTGGGGCTGAGGCTGGGCTAGGTTCTGGGCTGGGCCTGGGACAGAGCTGGGCCCGAGGCTGGGGCAGGGCTGGGGCTGGGCTAAGGGCAGGGGCTGGGTTAGGGCTGTGGCTGTGCAGGGCTGGGCTAGGGCTGGGCTGGGGCCGGGGATGGGGCCGTGGGTGGGGCTGGGCTAGGGTCTGGGCTGGGGCTGGGGCTGGGGCAGGGCAGGGCCCGAGGCTGGGGTCCAGGGGCTGGGGCTGGGTCCGGGCTGGGACTGGGTCCAGGGCAGGAGCTGAGCTAGGGCTGGGGCTGGGGCCAGGGCAGGGGCTAGTGCTGGGGCTGGGCTGGGGTAGGGCTGGGGCTGGGGCTGGGGCTGGGGCCGGGGCTGGGGCAGGGCTGGGGCTGGGGCTGGGTCCAGGGCTGGGGCTGGGCTTGGGCAGGTCTGGGGCTGGGGCTGGGTCCAGGGCTGGCGCTGGGCTGGGGCAGGGCTGGGGCTGGGGCTGGGTCCAGGGCTGGGGCTGGGGCTGGGTCCAGGGCTGGGGCTGGGCTGGGGCAGGGCTGGGGCTGGGGCTGGGTCCAGGGCTGGGGCTGGGCTGGGGCAGGGCTGGGGCTGGGGCTCGGTCCAGGGCTGGGGCTGGGGCTGGGTCCAGGGCTGGGGCTGGGCTGGGGCAGGGCTGGGGCTGGGGCTGGGTCCAGGGCTGGGGCTGGGCTGGGGCAGGGCTGGGGCAGGGCTGTGGCTGGGGCTGGGCTGGGGGCCGAGGGCGGGGCTGGTCTGGGAGTGGGGGCTGGGCAGGGACCGGCGCTGGGACCGGGGCTGGGGCAGGACTGGGGCTGGGTCCAGGGCTGGGGCTGGGCTGTGGCTGGGGCAGGGCTGGGGCTGGGCTGTGGTTGGGGCTGGGCTGGGCTAGGGCTGGGTCTGGGCTGGGGCTGAGGGTGGGTCTGGGGCTGGGGCTGGGGCGTGAGGGTAGGGCTGGGGCTGGGGCTGGGCTGTGGCTGGGGCTGGGTCCAGGGCAGGGGCTGGGCTGGGGCCGGGGCAGGGGCTGGGCTGGGGCAGGGCGGGGGATGAGGCTGGGGTTGGGCTGGGGGTGGGTCCAGGGCAGAGCTGGGGCTGGGCTGGGGGCTGGGGCTGGGGCTGGGGCCGGGGCTGGGGCAGGGCTGGGGCTGGGGCTGGGTCCAGGGCTGGGGCTGGGCTTGGGCAGGTCTGGGGCTGGGGCTGGGTCCAGGGCTGGGGCTGGGCTGGGGCAGGGCTGGGGCTGGGGCTCGGTCCAGGGCTGGGGCTGGGGCTGGGTCCAGGGCTGGGGCTGGGCTGGGGCAGGGCTGGGGGCTGGGGCTGGGTCCAGGGCTGGGGCTGGGCTGGGGCCGAGGGTGGGGCTGGGGCTGGGGCTGCAGCAGGGCTTGGGCCGGGGCTGGTGCTGGGCTGGGTTCTGGGCTGGGCTGGGTCGGGGACTGGAGCCGGGGCTGGGGCCGGGGCTGGGAGCAGGGCTGGGCTGGGGCCGGGGACTGGGAGCAGGGCTGGGCTGCGGCGGGGAATGGAGCCGGGGCTGAGGCTGGGCTAGGGTCTGGGCTGGGGCCGGGGCTGGGACTGGGGCTGGGTCCAGGGCTGGGTCTGGGCTGTGGCTGGGGCTGGGCTGGGGCAGGGCTGGGGCTGGGGCTGGGCTGGGGCTGGGTCCAGGGCAGGGCTGGGGCTGGGGTGGGACTGGGGCTGGGCTGGGGCAGGGCTTGTGCAGGGCTGGGGCTTTGGCTGGGCTAGGGCTGGGTCCAGGGCTGGGGCTGGGCTGTGGCTGTGGCTGGGCTGGGGCTGGGGATGGGGCTGAGGGCAGGGCTGGGCTAGGGCTGGGGCTGGGGCTGGGGCTGGGGCTGGGGGCTGGGTCTGGGCTGTGGCTGGGGCTGGGCTGGGGCAGGGCTGGGGCTGGGGCTGGGCTGGGGTTGGGTCCAGGGCAGGGCTGGGCCTGGGGTGGGACTGGGGCTGGGCTGGGGCAGGGCTTGTGCAGGGCTGGGGCTTTGGCTGGGCTAGGGGCTGGGTCCAGGGCTGGGGCTGGGCTGTGGCTGTGGCTGGGCTGGGGCTGGGGATGGGGCTGAGGGCAGGGCTGGGCTAGGGCTGGGGCTGGGGCTGGGGCTGGGGCTGGGCTGAGGGCAGGGCTGGGGCAGGGCTCGGGCTGGGGCTGGGGCTGGGGCTGGGTCCTGGGCTAGGGCTGGGTTGTGGGTGGGGCTGGGTCCAGGGCCGGGGCTGGGCTGGGTTTGGGGCTGGGCTGGCGCAGGGCTGGGCCTGGGCTGGGGCCAGGGCTGGGGCTGGGTGGTGGCTGGTGCTGTCATGGGGCAGGGCTGGGGCTGGTGCTGTGCTGGGGCTGGGGCTGGGTCCAGGGCAGGGGCTGGGCTAGGCCCAAGGCTGGGGCTGGGCTGGGGCAGGGCTGGGGCTGGGGCTGGGGCTGTGGCCAGGGCTGGGGCTGGGGACTGGGGCTGGGCTGCGTCCAGGGCTGGGGCTGGGGCTGGGTCCATGGCTGGGGCTGGGCGGTGGCTAGGGCTGGGCTGGGGTCTGGGCTGGGCCTGGGGCAGGGCTGGGCCTGAGGCTGGGGCAGGGCTGGAGTAGGGCTGGGGCTGGGCCTGGGCTGGGGGCAGGAATGGGGCGGGGGCTGGGCTGGGGCTGGGGCTGGGGCTGTGGCTGGGCTGCGGTAGGGCTGGGGTAGGGCTGGAGCCGGATCTGGGGCCGGGGCTGGGATCAGGGCTGGGACTGAGGTTGGGGCCGGTGCTGGGGCTGGGCTTGGGGCAGGGCTGGGGCTGGGGGCGGGAACCAATTCAATGGCTGGGCTGGGGCTGGGGCTGGGGCTGGGGCTGGGGCAGGGCTGGGGGCAGGGATAGGAGTGGGGCTGGGCAGGGGCTGGGCTGGGGCTGGGCAGGGGCTGGGGCTGGGCTGAGGGCAGGGCTGGGCTAGGTCTGGGGCTGGGGCAGGGCTGCGGCCGGGGCTGAGGCTGGGCTGGGTTCTGGGCTGGGGCTGGGGCGGGAACCAAGTCTATGGCTGGGCTGGGGCTGGGACAGGGCTGGGGCTGGGGCTGGGGCAGGGCTGGGGGCAGGGATGGGAGTGGGGCTGGGCAGGGGCCGAGGCTGGGGCCGGGGGGTGAAGCTGGGGCTGGGGCAGGGCTGGGCTAGGGCTGGGCTGGGGCCGGGGCTGCGGCTGGGGCTTGGTCCAGGGCTGGGGCTGGGCTGGGGCTGGGTCCAGGGCTGGGGCTGGGGCTGTGGCTGGGGCTGGGCTGGGGCTGGGTCCAGGGTGGGGATGGGGCTGGGCTGGGGGCAGGGCTGGAGCTGGGCGGTGGCTGGGGCTGGGCTGGGGCTGGGGCTGGGCTGGCACAAGGCTGGGGCTGGGGCTGGGGCTGGGCTGGGGCTGGGGTTGGGGCCAGGGCTGGGGCTGGGCTGGGGCTGGGGCTGGGCTGGGGCAGGGCTGGGTCTGGGGACAGGGCTGGGCTGGGGCTGGAGCTGGGCTGGGGTCTGGGCTGGGCCTGGGGCAGGGCTGGGCCCGAGGCTGGGGCAGGGATGGGGTAGGGCTGGGGCTGGGGGGCAGGGATGGGGCTGGGGCTGGGGCTAGGGCTGGACTGGGGCCGGGGATGGGGCCGTGGGTGGGGCTGGGCTAGGGTCTGGACTGGGGCTGGGGCAGGGCAGGGCCTGAGGCTGGGGTCCAGGGCTGGGGGCTGGGCGGTGGCTGGGGCTGGGCTGGGGCTAGTGCTGGGGCTGGGCTGGGGCAGGGCTGGGGCTGGGCTGGGTCCAGGGCTGGGGCTGGGCTGGGGCAGGGCTGGGGCTGGGGCTGGGTCCAGGGCTGGGGCTGGGCTGGGGCAGGGGCTGGGGAAGGGCTGGAACTGGGGCTGGGCTGGGGCCAAGGTTGGGGCTGGGGCTGGGGAAGGGCTGGGGCCAAGGTTGGGGCTGGGGCTGGGGCTGGGCTGGGGCAGGGAAGGGGTGGGGGCTGGGGCTGGGGCTGGGCTAGGGGCTGGAGGCTGGGCTGGGGCTGAGGCAGGGCTGGGGCTGGGCAGGGGCTGCGGCAGGGCTGGGGCTGGGGCTGAGGCTGGGCTAGGTTCTGGGCTGGGCCTGGGACAGAGCTGGGCCCGAGGCTGGGGCAGGGCTGGGGCTGGGCTAAGGGCAGGGCTGGGTTAGGGCTGTGGCTGTGCAGGGCTGGGCTAGGGCTGGGCTGGGGCCGGGGATGGGGCCGTGGGTGGGGCTGGGCTAGGGTCTGGGCTGGGGCTGGGGCTGGGGCAGGGCAGGGGCCCGAGGCTGGGGTCCAGGGCTGGGGCTGGGTCCGGGCTGGGGACTGGGTCCAGGGCAGGAGCTGAGCTAGGGCTGGGGCTGGGGGCCAGGGCAGGGGCTAGTGCTGGGGCTGGGCTGGGGTAGGGCTGGGGCTGGGGCTGGGGCTGGGGCCGGGGCTGGGGCAGGGCTGGGGCTGGGGCTGGGTCCAGGGCTGGGGCTGGGCTTGGGCAGGTCTGGGGCTGGGGCTGGGTCCAGGGCTGGCGCTGGGCTGGGGCAGGGCTGGGGCTCGGCTGGGTCCAGGGCTGGGGCTGGGCTGGGGCAGGGCTGGGGCTGGGGCTGGGTCCAGGGCTGGGGCTGGGGCTGGGTCCAGGGCTGGGGCTGGGCTGGGGCAGGGCTGGGGCTGGGGCTGGGTCCAGGGCTGGGGCTGGGCTGGGGCAGGGCTGGGGCTGGGGCTCGGTCCAGGGCTGGGGCTGGGGCTGGGTCCAGGGCTGGGGCTGGGCTGGGGCAGGGCTGGGGCTGGGGCTGGGTCCAGGGCTGGGGCTGGGCTGGGGCAGGGCTGGGGCAGGGCTGTGGCTGGGGCTGGGCTGGGGCCGAGGGCGGGGCTGGTCTGGGAGTGGGGCTGGGCAGGGACCGGCGCTGGGACCGGGGCTGGGGCAGGACTGGGGCTGGGTCCAGGGCTGGGGCTGGGCTGTGGCTGGGGCAGGGCTGGGGCTGGGCTGTGGTTGGGGCTGGGCTGGGCTAGGGCTGGGTCTGGGCTGGGGCTGAGGGTGGGTCTGGGGCTGGGGCTGGGGCGTGAGGGTAGGGCTGGGGCTGGGGCTGGGCTGTGGCTGGGGCTGGGTCCAGGGCAGGGGCTGGGCTGGGGCCGGGGCAGGGGCTGGGCTGGGGCAGGGCGGGGGATGAGGCTGGGGTTGGGCTGGGGGTGGGTCCAGGGCAGAGCTGGGGCTGGGCTGGGGCTGGGGCTGGGCTGGGGCCGAGGGTGGTGCTGGGGCTGGGGCTGGGGCAGGGCTGAGGGGGGCTGGGGCTCGGCTGGGTTCTGGGCTGAGCTGGGGCGGGGAGTGGAGCCGGGGCTGGGGCCGGGGCTGGGAGCAGGGCTGGGCCTCGGCTGGGACCGGGACTGGGCTGGGGTAGGGCTGGGGCAGGGAAGGGGCTGGGGACAGGGCTGGGGCGGAGCTGGGGCCGAGTCTGGGGCCGGGGCTGGGGCCGGGGCTGGGGCAGGGTTGGGGCTGGGGCTGGGGCTGGGACTGGGGCTGGGCTGGGACCGGGGATGGCACAGAACTAGGCTGGAGGCTGGGCCTTGGCCTGGGGCCGGGTTGGGGGAAGGGCTAGGGGCTGGGGCCGGGGCTCGGCTGGGGGCAGGGCTGGGCTGGGGGCAGGGCTGGGGTCGGGGCTGGAACTAAGTCAAGGGCAGGGCTGGGGCTGGGGCTGGGGCTGGGGCCTGAGGGTAGGGCTGGGCTAGGGCTGGGGCTGGGGCAGGGCAGGGGCTGGGCTGGGACCAGGACTGGGCTGGGGCTGGGGCTGGGGCTGGGCTAGGGCTGGGGCTGTGGCTGAGAGCAGGGCTGGGCTAGGGCTGGGCCTGGGCTGAGGGCAGGGCTGGGCTAGGGCTGGGGCTGGGGCTGGGCTGTGGCTGTGGCTGGGCTGGGTTCTGGGCTGGGCTGGGGCGGGGACTGGAGCCGGGGCTGGAGCCAGGGCTGGGAGCAGGGCTGGGCTGGGGCGGGGACTGGAGCCGGGGCTGAGGCTGGGCTAGGGTCTGGGCTGGGGCCGGGGCTGCGACTGGGGCTGGGTCCTGGGCAGGGCCTGGGCTGGGGCTGGGGCTGGGCCAGGGCAGGGCTGGGCTAGGTCTGGGTCTGGGGCAGGGCTGGGGCTGGGGCTGAGGCTGGGCAGGGATCTGGGCTGTACCTGGGACAGGGCTGGGCCCGAGGCTGGGGCAGGACTGGGACTGAGGTTGGGGCCGGGGCTGGGGCTGGGCTTGGGGCAGGGCTGGGGCTGGGGCGGGAACCAATTCAATGGCTGGGCTGGGGCTGGGGCTGGGGCTGGGGCTGGGGCAGGGCTGGGGGCAGGGATAGGAGTGGGGCTGGGCAGGGGCTGGGCTGGGGCTGGGCAGGGGCTGGGGCTGGGCTGAGGGCAGGGCTGGGCTAGGTCTGGGGCTGGGGCAGGGCTGCGGCCGGGGCTGAGGCTGGGCTGGGTTCTGGGCTGGGGCTGGGGCGGGAACCAAGTCTATGGCTGGGCTGGGGCTGGGACAGGGCTGGGGCTGGGGCTGGGGCAGGGCTGGTGGCAGGGATGGGAGTGGGGCTGGGCAGGGGCCGAGGCTGGGGCCGGGGGTGAAGCTGGGGCTGGGGCAGGGCTGGGCTAGGGCTGGGCTGGGGCCGGGGCTGCGGCTGGGGCTTGGTCCAGGGCTGGGGCTGGGCTGGGGCTGGGTCCAGGGCTGGGGCTGGGCTGTGGCTGGGGCTGGGCTGGGGCTGGGTCCAGGGTGGGGATGGGGCTGGGCTGGGGGCAGGGCTGGGGCTGGGCGGTGGCTGGGGCTGGGCTGGGGCTGGGGCTGGGCTGGCACAAGGCTGGGGCTGGGGCTGGGGCTGGGCTGGGGCTGGGGTTGGGGCCAGGGCTGGGGCTGGGCGGTGGCTGGGGCTGTTCTGGGGCAGGGCTGGGGCTGGGGCTGGTCTGGGGCTGGGGCTGGGGATGAGGCTGGGGTGGGGCTGGGTGTGGGTCCAGGGCAGAGCTGGGGCTGGGCTGGGGCTGGGGCTGGGCTGGGGCCGAGGGTGGGGCTGGGGCTGGGGCTGCAGCAGGGCTTGGGCCGGGGCTGGTGCTGGGCTGGGTTCTGGGCTGGGCTGGGTCGGGGACTGGAGCCGGGGCTGGGGCCGGGGCTGGGAGCAGGGCTGGGCTGGGGCCGGGACTGGGAGCAGGGCTGGGCTGCGGCGGGGAATGGAGCCGGGGCTGAGGCTGGGCTAGGGTCTGGGCTGGGGCCGGGGCTGGGACTGGGGCTGGGTCCAGGGCTGGGTCTGGGCTGTGGCTGGGGCTGGGCTGGGGCAGGGCTGGGGCTGGGGCTGGGCTGGGGCTGGGTCCAGGGCAGGGCTGGGGCTGGGGTGGGACTGGGGCTGGGCTGGGGCAGGGCTTGTGCAGGGCTGGGGCTTTGGCTGGGCTAGGGCTGGGTCCAGGGCTGGGGCTGGGCTGTGGCTGTGGCTGGGCTGGGGCTGGGGATGGGGCTGAGGGCAGGGCTGGGCTAGGGCTGGGGCTGGGGCTGGGGCTGGGGCTGGGGCTGGGTCTGGGCTGTGGCTGGGGCTGGGCTGGGGCAGGGCTGGGGCTGGGGCTGGGCTGGGGCTGGGTCCAGGGCAGGGCTGGGGCTGGGGTGGGACTGGGGCTGGGCTGGGGCAGGGCTTGTGCAGGGCTGGGGCTTTGGCTGGGCTAGGGCTGGGTCCAGGGCTGGGGCTGGGCTGTGGCTGTGGCTGGGCTGGGGCTGGGGATGGGGCTGAGGGCAGGGCTGGGCTAGGGCTGGGGCTGGGGCTGGGGCTGGGGCTGGGCTGAGGGCAGGGCTGGGGCAGGGCTCGGGCTGGGGCTGGGGCTGGGGCTGGGTCCTGGGCTAGGGCTGGGTTGTGGCTGGGGCTGGGTCCAGGGCCGGGGCTGGGCTGGGTTTGGGGCTGGGCTGGCGCAGGGCTGGGCCTGGGCTGGGGCCAGGGCTGGGGCTGGGTGGTGGCTGGTGCTGTCATGGGGCAGGGCTGGGGCTGGTGCTGTGCTGGGGCTGGGGCTGGGTCCAGGGCAGGGGCTGGGCTAGGCCCAAGGCTGGGGCTGGGCTGGGGCAGGGCTGGGGCTGGGGCTGGGGCTGTGGCCAGGGCTGGGGCTGGGACTGGGGCTGGGCTGCGTCCAGGGCTGGGGCTGGGGCTGGGTCCATGGCTGGGGCTGGGCGGTGGCTAGGGCTGGGCTGGGGTCTGGGCTGGGCCTGGGGCAGGGCTGGGCCTGAGGCTGGGGCAGGGCTGGAGTAGGGCTGGGGCTGGGCCTGGGCTGGGGGCAGGAATGGGGCGGGGGCTGGGCTGGGGCTGGGGCTGGGGCTGTGGCTGGGCTGCGGTAGGGCTGGGGTAGGGCTGGAGCCGGATCTGGGGCCGGGGCTGGGATCAGGGCTGGGACTGAGGTTGGGGCCGGGGCTGGGGCTGGGCTTGGGGCAGGGCTGGGGCTGGGGCTGGGCTGGGTCCAGGGCAGGGCTGGGGCTGGGGCGGGGAACCAATTCAATGGCTGGGCTGGGGCTGGGGCTGGGGGCAGGGATAGGAGTGGGGCTGGGCAGGGGCTGGGCTGGGGCTGGGCAGGGGCTGGGGCTGGGCTGAGGGCAGGGCTGGGCTAGGTCTGGGGCTGGGGTAGGGCTGCGGCTGGGGCTGAGGCTGGGCTGGGTTCTGGGCTGGGGCCGGGGCTGGGACTGGGGCTGGGTCCAGGGCTGGGTCTGGGCTGTGGCTGGGGCTGGGCTGGGGCAGGGCTGGGGCTGGGGATGGTATGGGGCTGGGTCCAGGGCAGGGCTGGGGCTGGGGCTGGGACTGGGGCTGGGCTGGGGCAGGGCTTGTGCAGGGCTGGGGCTTTGCCTGGGCTAGGGCTGGGTTAGGGCTGGGGCTGGGTCCAGGGCAGGGGCTGGGCTGTGGCTGTGGCTGGTCTGGGGCAGGGCTGGGGCTGGGGCTGGTCTGGGGAAGGGCTGGGGCTGGGGCTAGGCTGGGGCTGGGTGCAGGGCTGGGGCTGGGCTGGGGCTGGGCTGGGGCCGAGGGTGGGGCTGGGGCTGGGGCTTGGGCCTGAGGGTAGGGCTGGGCTACGGCTGGGACAGGGCTTTGGCTGGGCTAAGGGCAGGGCTGTGGTAGGGCTGTGGCTGCTCAGGGCGGGGCTAGGGCTGGGCTGGGGACGGGGATGGGGCCGTGGGTGGGGCTGGGCTGGGGTCTGGGCTGGGCCTGGGGCAGGGCAGGGCCCGAGGCTGGGGTCCAGGGCTGGGGCTGGGCGGTGGCTGGGGCTGGGCTGGGGCTGGGGCTGGGTCCGGGCTGGGGCTGGGCTGGGGCAGGGGCTGGGGCTGGGTTAGGGCTGGGGCTGGGTCCAGGGCAGGGGCTAGTGCTGGGGCTGGGCTGGGGCTGGGCTGGGGCTGGGTTAGGGCTGGGGCTGGGGCCAGGGCAGGGGCTAGTGCTGGGGCTGGGCTGGGGCAGGGCTGGGGCTGGGGCTGGGGCCGGGGCTGGGGCGGGGCTGGGGCTGGGGCTGGGTCCAGGGCTGGGGCTGGGGCTGGGTCCAGGGCTGGGGCTGGGCTGGGGCAGGGCTGGGGCTGGGGCTGGGTCCATAGCTGGGGCTGGGCTGGGGCTGGGCTGGGGCTGGGGCTGGGCTGGGGCCGAGGGTGGGGCTGGGGCTGGGGCTGGGCTGGGGAAGGGCTGGGTCTGGGCTGGGACCAGGACTGGGCTGGGGTAGGGCTGGGGCCGAGTCTGGGGCCGGGGCTGGGGCCGTGGCTGGGGCAGGGAAGAGGCGGGGGCTGGTTCCAGGGCTGGGGCTGGGCTCTGGCTGGGGCTGGGCTGGGACTGGATCCAGGGGTGGGGCTGGGCTGGGGCTGGGGCTGGGCTGGGCTAGGGCAGGGGCTGGGCTGGGGCCGAGGGTGGGTCTGGGGCTGGGGCTGGGGCCTGAGGGTAGGGCTTGGCTAGGGCTGGGGCAGGGCTGGGGCTGGGCTGGGACCGGGGCTGGAACTGGGTCTGGGCTGGGGCCAAGGTTGGGGCTGGGGCTGGGGCTGTGCTGGGCCAGGGAAGGGGTGGGGGCTGGGTCCAGGGCTGGGGCTGGGCTGGGGCTGGGTGCAGGGCTGGGGCTGGGCTGTGGCTGTGGCTGGCTGGGCTAGGGCTGGGGCTGTGCTGGGGCCGAGGGTGGGGCAGGGTCTGGGGCTGGGGCTTGGGCCTGAGGGTAGGGCTGGGCTAGGGCTGGGGCAGGGTTGGGGCTGGGCGAAGGGCAGGGCTGGGTTAGGGCTGTGGCTGTGCAGGGCTGGGCTAGGGCTGCGCTGGGGCTGGGGCTGGGGCAAGGCTGGGGCTGGGGCTGGGGCCGGGGCTGGGGCCGGGCTGGGGCCGGGGCTGAGGCAGGGATGGGGCAGGGCAGGGGCTGCAGCAGGGCTGGGGCCGGGGCTGAGGCTGGGCTAGGGTCTGGACTGGGCCTGGGACAGGGCAGGGCCCGAGGCTGAGGCTGGGGCAGGGCTGGGGCTGGGGCTGGGTCCAGGGCTGGGGCTGGGCTGGGGCAGGGCTGGGGCTGGGGCTGGGTCCAGGGCTGGGGCCTGGCTGGGACAGGGCTGGGGCTGGGGCTGGGCTGGGGCCGAGGGCGGGGCTGGTCTGGGAGTGGGGCTGGGCAGGGGCCGGGGCTGGGACCGGGGCTGGGGCAGGACTGGGGCTGGGACAGGGCTGGGGCCGGGGCTGGGGTCGGGGCTAGGAGCATGGCTGGGACTGAGGTTGGGGCCGGGGCTGGGTCTGGGGCTGGGCTGGGGCCGAGGCTGGGGCTGGTGCTGGTGCTGGGCCTGAGGGCAGGGGTGGGCTGAGGCAGAGGGTGGGGCTGGGGCTGGGGCTGGGCTGGGGAAGGGCTGGGTCTGGGCTGGGACCAGGACTGGGCTGTGGTAGGGCTGGGGCCGAGACTGGGGCCGGGGCTGGGGCCGTGGTGGGGCAGGGCTGGGGAAGGGCTGGAACTGGGGCTGGGCTGGGGCCAAGGTTGGGGCTGGGGCTGGAGCTGGGCTGGGGCAGGGAAGGGGCGGGGGCTGGGTCCAGGGCTGGGGCTGGGCTGTGGCTGGGGCAGGGCTGGAGCTGGGCTGTGGTTGGGGCTGGGCTGGGCTAGGGCTGGGGCTGGGCTGGGGCCGAGGCTGGGGCTGGGGCTGGGGCTGGGCTGGGGCAGGGCTGGAACTGGGTCTGGGCTGGGGCCAAGTTTGGGGCTGGGGCTGGGGCTGTGCTGGGGCAGGGAAGGGGTGGGGGCTGGGTCCCGGGCTGTGGCTGGGCTGTGGCTGTGGCTGGTCTGGGGCATGGCTGGGGCTGGGGCTGGTCTGGGCAAGGGCTGGGGCTGGGGCTAGGCTGGGGCTGGGTGCAGGGCTGGGGCTGGGCTGGGGCAGGGCTGGGGCTGGGGCTGAGTTAGGGGTAGGGCTGGGGCTGTGCTGGAGCTGGGGCTGGAACCAAGGTTTGGGCAGGGCTGGGGCTGCGGCTGGGGCTGGGGCTGGGCTGGGGCAGGGCTGGGTCTGGGGACAGGGCTGGGCTGGGGCAGGAGCCAGGGCTGGGGCAGGGCAGGGGCCGTGCCTGCGGCTGGGGCTGGGGCTGGGGCAGGGTTGGGGCTGGGCTGGGGCTGGGGCTGGGCTGGGGCAGGGCTGGGTCTGGGGACAGGGCTGGGCTGGGGCTGGAGCTGGGCTGGGGTCTGGGCTGGGCCTGGGGCAGGGCTGGGCCCGAGGCTGGGGCAGGGATGGGGTAGGGCTGGGGCTGGGGGCAGGGATGGGGCTGGGGCTGGGGCTAGGGCTGGACTGGGGCCGGGGATGGGGCCGTGGGTGGGGCTGGGCTAGGGTCTGGACTGGGGCTGGGGCAGGGCAGGGCCTGAGGCTGGGGTCCAGGGCTGGGGCTGGGCGGTGGCTGGGGCTGGGCTGGGGCTAGTGCTGGGGCTGGGCTGGGGCAGGGCTGGGGCTGGGCTGGGGCAGGGCTGGGGCTGGGGCTCGGTCCAGGGCTGGGGCTGGGCTGGGGCAGGGCTGGGGCTGGGGCTGGGTCCAGGGCTGGGGCCGGGCTGGGACCGGGGCTGGGGCAGGACTGGGGCTGGGACAGGGCTGGGGCCGGGGCTGGGGTCGGGGCTAGGAGCAGGGCTGGGACTGAGGTTGGGGCCGGGGCTGGGTCTGGGGCTGGGCTGGGTCCGAGGGTGGGGCTGGGGCTGGGGCTGGGCTGGGGCAGGGCTGGGTCTGGGCTGAGACCAGAACTGGGCTGTGGTAGGGCTGGGGCCGAGTCTGGGGCCAGGGCTGGGGCCGTGGCTGGGGCAGGGCTGGGGAAGGGCTGGAACTGGGGCTGGGCTGGGGCCAAGGTTGGGGCTGGGGCTGGGGCTGGGCTGGGGCAGGGAAGGGGCGGAGGCTGGGTCCAGGGCTGGGGCTGGGCTGTGGCTGGGGCAGGGCTGGGGCTGGGCTGTGGCTGGGGCTGGATGGGCTAGGGCTGGGGCTGGGCTGGGGCCGAGGGTGGGTCTGGGTCTGGGGCTGGGGCCTGAGGGTAGGGTTGGGCTAGGGCTGGGGCAGGGCTGGGGCTGGGCTGGGACCGGGGCTGGGGCAGGACTGAGGCTGGGAAAGGGCTGGGGCCGGGGCTGGGGTCGGGGCTAGGAGCAGGGCTGGGAATGAGGTTGGGGCCGGGGCTGGGGCTGGGGCCGGGCTGGGGCCGATGGTGGGGCTGGGGCTGGGGCTGGGGCCTGAGGGTAGGGCTGGGCTGAGGCCGAGGGTGGGGCTGGGCCTGGGACTGGGCTGGGGCAGGGCTGGAACTGGGTCTGTGCTGGGGCCAAGTTTGGGGCTGGGGCTGTGCTGGGGCAGGGAAGGGGTGGGGGCTGGGTCCAGGGCTGTGGCTGGGCTGTGGCTGGGGCTGGTCTGGGGCAGGGCTGGGGCTGGGGCTGGGCTGGGGCTGGGTGCAGGGCTGGGGCTGGGCTGGGGCTGGGGCCTGAGGGTAGGGCTGGGCTGGGGTCTGGGCTGGGCCTGGGGCAGGGTAGGGCCCGAGGCTGGGGTCCAGGGCTGGGGCTGGGCGGTGGCTGGGGCTGGGCTGGGGCTGGGTTAGGGCTGGGGCTGGGTCCAGGGCAGGGGCTGGGCTGGGGCTGGGGCTGGGGCCAGGGCAGGGGCTGGGGCTGGGGCCGGGGCTGGGACAGGGCTGGGGCTGGGGCTGGGGGCAGGGATGGGAGTGGGGCTGGGCAGGGGCCGGGGCTGGGGCCGGGGATGAAGCTGGGGCTGGGGCAGGGCTGGGCTAGGGCTGGGGTGGGGCCGGGGCTGCGGCTGGGGCTTGGTCCAGGGCTGGGCTGGGCTGGGGCTGGGTCCAGGGCTGGGGCTGGGCTGTGGCTGGGGCAGGGCTGGAGCTGGGCTGTGGTTGGGGCTGGGCTGGGCTAGGGCTGGGGCTGGGCTGGGGCCGAGGGTGGGGCTGGGGCTGGGGCTGGGCTGGGGCAGGGCTGGAACTGGGTCTGGGCTGGGGCCAAGTTTGGGGCTGGGGCTGGGGCTGTGCTGGGGCAGGGAAGGGGTGGGGGCTGGGTCCCGGGCTGTGGCTGGGCTGTGGCTGTGGCTGGTCTGGGGCATGGCTGGGGCTGGGGCTGGTCTGGGCAAGGGCTGGGGCTGGGGCTAGGCTGGGGCTGGGTGCAGGGCTGGGGCTGGGCTGGGGCAGGGCTGGGGCTGGGGCTGAGTTAGGGGTAGGGCTGGGGCTGTGCTGGAGCTGGGGCTGGAACCAAGGTTTGGGCAGGGCTGGGGCTGCGGCTGGGGCTGGGGCTGGGCTGGGGCAGGGCTGGGTCTGGGGACAGGGCTGGGCTGGGGCAGGAGCCAGGGCTGGGGCAGGGCAGGGGCCGTGCCTGCGGCTGGGGCTGGGGCTGGGGCAGGGTTGGGGCTGGGCTGGGGCTGGGGCTGGGCTGGGGCAGGGCTGGGTCTGGGGACAGGGCTGGGCTGGGGCTGGAGCTGGGCTGGGGTCTGGGCTGGGCCTGGGGCAGGGCTGGGCCCGAGGCTGGGGCAGGGATGGGGTAGGGCTGGGGCTGGGGGCAGGGATGGGGCTGGGGCTGGGGCTAGGGCTGGACTGGGGCCGGGGATGGGGCCGTGGGTGGGGCTGGGCTAGGGTCTGGACTGGGGCTGGGGCAGGGCAGGGCCTGAGGCTGGGGTCCAGGGCTGGGGCTGGGCGGTGGCTGGGGCTGGGCTGGGGCTAGTGCTGGGGCTGGGCTGGGGCAGGGCTGGGGCTGGGCTGGGGCAGGGCTGGGGCTGGGGCTCGGTCCAGGGCTGGGGCTGGGCTGGGGCAGGGCTGGGGCTGGGGCTGGGTCCAGGGCTGGGGCCGGGCTGGGACCGGGGCTGGGGCAGGACTGGGGCTGGGACAGGGCTGGGGCCGGGGCTGGGGTCGGGGCTAGGAGCAGGGCTGGGACTGAGGTTGGGGCCGGGGCTGGGTCTGGGGCTGGGCTGGGTCCGAGGGTGGGGCTGGGGCTGGGGCTGGGCTGGGGCAGGGCTGGGTCTGGGCTGAGACCAGAACTGGGCTGTGGTAGGGCTGGGGCCGAGTCTGGGGCCAGGGCTGGGGCCGTGGCTGGGGCAGGGCTGGGGAAGGGCTGGAACTGGGGCTGGGCTGGGGCCAAGGTTGGGGCTGGGGCTGGGGCTGGGCTGGGGCAGGGAAGGGGCGGAGGCTGGGTCCAGGGCTGGGGCTGGGCTGTGGCTGGGGCAGGGCTGGGGCTGGGCTGTGGCTGGGGCTGGATGGGCTAGGGCTGGGGCTGGGCTGGGGCCGAGGGTGGGTCTGGGTCTGGGGCTGGGGCCTGAGGGTAGGGTTGGGCTAGGGCTGGGGCAGGGCTGGGGCTGGGCTGGGACCGGGGCTGGGGCAGGACTGAGGCTGGGAAAGGGCTGGGGCCGGGGCTGGGGTCGGGGCTAGGAGCAGGGCTGGGAATGAGGTTGGGGCCGGGGCTGGGGCTGGGGCCGGGCTGGGGCCGATGGTGGGGCTGGGGCTGGGGCTGGGGCCTGAGGGTAGGGCTGGGCTGAGGCCGAGGGTGGGGCTGGGCCTGGGACTGGGCTGGGGCAGGGCTGGAACTGGGTCTGTGCTGGGGCCAAGTTTGGGGCTGGGGCTGGGGCTGTGCTGGGGCAGGGAAGGGGTGGGGGCTGGGTCCAGGGCTGTGGCTGGGCTGTGGCTGGGGCTGGTCTGGGGCAGGGCTGGGGCTGGGGCTGGGCTGGGGCTGGGTGCAGGGCTGGGGCTGGGCTGGGGCTGGGGCCTGAGGGTAGGGCTGGGCTGGGGTCTGGGCTGGGCCTGGGGCAGGGTAGGGCCCGAGGCTGGGGTCCAGGGCTGGGGCTGGGCGGTGGCTGGGGCTGGGCTGGGGCTGGGTTAGGGCTGGGGCTGGGTCCAGGGCAGGGGCTGGGCTGGGGCTGGGGCTGGGGCCAGGGCAGGGGCTGGGGCTGGGGCCGGGGCTGGGACAGGGCTGGGGCTGGGGCTGGGGGCAGGGATGGGAGTGGGGCTGGGCAGGGGCCGGGGCTGGGGCCGGGGATGAAGCTGGGGCTGGGGCAGGGCTGGGCTAGGGCTGGGGTGGGGCCGGGGCTGCGGCTGGGGCTTGGTCCAGGGCTGGGCTGGGCTGGGGCTGGGTCCAGGGCTGGGGCTGGGCTGTGGCTGGGGCTGGGCTGGGGCTGGGTCCAAGGTGGGGATGGGGCTGGGCTGGGGGCAGGGCTGGGGCTGGGCGGTGGCTGGGGCTGGGCTGGGGCCGGGGCTGGGGCCGTGGGTGAGGCTGGGCTGGGGTCTGGTATGGGCCTGGGGCAGGGCAGGGCTCGAGGCTGGGATAGGGCTGTGGCTGTGCAGGGCTGGGCTAGGGCTGGGCTAGGGCTGGGCTGAGGCCGGGGATGGGGCCGTGGGTGGGGCTGGGCTAGGGTCTGGGCTGGGGCTCGGGCAGGGCAGGGCCCGAGGCTGGGGTCCAGGGCTGGGGCTGGGCGGTGGCTGGGGCTGGGCTGGGGCTGGGTTAGGGCTGGGGCTGGGTCCAGGGCAGGAGCTGAGCTGGGGCTGGGGCTGGGGCCAGGGCAGGGGCTAGTGCTGGGGCTGGGCTGGGGCAGGGCTGGGGCTGGGGCTGGGGCCGGGTCTGGGGCAGGGCTGGGGCTGGGGCTGGGTCCAGGGCTGGGGCTGGGCTGGGGCAGGGCTGGGGCTGGGGCTGGGTCCAGGGCTGCGGCTGGGCTGGGGCAGGGCTGGGGCTGGGGCTCGGTCCAGGGCTGGGGCTGGGCTGGGGCAGGGCTGGGGCTGGGTCCAGGGCTGGGGCCGGGCTGGGGCAGGGCTGGGGCAGGGCTGGGGCTGGGGCTGGGTCCAGGGCTGGGGCCGGGCTGGGGCAGCGCTGGGGCTGGGGCTGGGCTGGGGCCGAGGGCGGGGCTGGTCTGGGACTGGGGCTGGGCAGGGGCCGGGGCTGGGACCGGGGCTTGGGCAGGACTGGCGCTGGGACAGGGCTGGGGCCGGGGCTGGGGTCGGGGCTAGGAGCATGGCTAGGACTGAGGTTGGGGCCGGGGCTGGGTCTGGGGCTGGGCTGGGGCCGAGGCTGGGGCTGGTGCTGGGGCTGGGGCTGAGGACAGGGGTGGGCTGAGGCCGAGGGTGGGGCTGGGGCTGGGTCTGGGCTGGGGAAGGGCTGGGTCTGGGCTGGGACCAGGACTGGGCGGTGGAAGGGCTGGGGCCGAGTCTGGGGCCGGGGGCTGGGGCCGTGGCTGGGGCAGGGCTGGGGAAGGGCTGGGGCTGGGCTGGGGCCAAGGTTGGGGGCTGGGGCTGGGGCTGGGCTGGGGCAGGGAAGGGGCGGGGGCTGGGGCTGGGGCTGGGCTAGGGGCTGGAGGCTGGGCTGGGGCTGAGGCAGGGCTGGGGCTGGGCAGGGGCTGCGGCAGGGCTGGGGCCGGGGCTGAGGCTGGGCTAGGGTCTGGGCTGGGCCTGGGACAGGGCTGGGCCCGAGGCTGGGGCAGGGCTGGGGCTGGGCTAAGGGCAGGGCTGTGTTAGGGCTGTGGCTGTGCAGGGCTGGGCTAGGGCTGGGCTAGGGCTGGGCTGGGGCCGGGGATGGGGCCGTGAGTGAGGCTGGGCTAGGGTCTGGGCTGGGGCTGGGGCAGGGCAGGGCCCGAGGCTGGGGTCCAGGGCTGGGGCTGGGCGGTGGATGGGGCTGGGCTGGGGCTGGGTTGGGGCTGGGGCTGGGTCCAGGGCAGGAGCTGAGCTGGGGCTGGGGCTGGGTCCAGGGCTGGGGCTGGGCTGGGGCTGGGTGCAGGGCTGGGGCTGGGCTGTGGCTGTGGCTGGCTGGGCTAGGGCTGGGGCAGGGCTGGGGCTGGGCTGGGGCCGAGGGTAGGGCAGGGTCTGGGGCTGGGGCTTGGGCCTGAGGGTAGGGCTGGGCTAGGGCTGGGGCAGGGCTGGGGCTGGGCTAAGGGCAGGGCTGTGTTAGGGCTGTGGCTGTGCAGGGCTGGGCTAGGGCTGGGCTGGGTCCAGGGCTGGGGCCGTGGGTGAGGCTGGGCTGGGGTCTCGGCTGGGGCTGGGGCAGGGCAGGGCCCGAGGCTGGGGTCCAGGGCTGGGGCTGGGCGGTGGCTGGGGCTGGGCTGGGGCTGGGTTAGGGCTGGGGCTGGGTCCAGGGCAGGGGCTGGGCTGGGGCTGGGGCAGGTCTGGGGCTGGGGCTGGGGCCGGGGCTGGGGTAGGGCTGGGGCATGGCTGGGGCTGGGGTTGGGCTGGGGACGAGGGCGGGGCTGGTCTGGGAGTCGGGCTGAGCAGGGTCCGGGGCTGGGACCGGGGTAGGGGCAGGACTGGGGCTGGGACAGGGCTGGGGCCGGGGCTGGGGTCGGGGCTAGGAGCAGGGCTGGGACTGAGGTTGGGGCCGGGGCTGGGTCTGAGGCTGGGCTGGGGCCGAGGGTGGGGCTGGTGCTGGGGATGGGGCTGAGGACAGGGGTGGGCTGAGGCCGAGGGTGGGGCTGGGGCTGGGGCTGGGCTGGGGCAGGGCTGGGTCTAGGCTGGGACCAGGTCTGGGCTGTGGTAGGGCTGGGGCCGAGTCTGGGGCCGGGGCTGGGGCCGTGGCTGGGGCAGGGCTGGGGAAGGGCTGGAACTGGGGCTGGGCTGGGGCCAAGGTTGGGGCTGGGGCTGGGGCTGGGCTGGGGCCAAGGTTGGGGCTGGGGCTGGGGCTGGGCTGGGGCAGGGAAGGGGTGGGGGCTGGGGCTGGGGCTGGGCTAGGGGCTGGAGGCTGGGCTGGGGCTGAGGCAGGGCTGGGGCAGGGCAGGGGCTGCGGCAGGGCTGGGGCTGGGGCTGAGGCTGGGCTAGGTTCTGGGCTGGGCCTGGGAAAGGGCTGGGCCCGAGGCTGGGGCAGGGCTGGGGCTGGGCTAAGGGCAGGGCTGGGTTAGGGCTGTGGCTGTGCAGGGCTGGGCTAGGGCTGGGCTGGGGCCGGGTATGGGGCCGTGGGTGGGGCTGGGCTAGGGTCTGGGCTGGGGCTGGGGCTGGGGCAGGGCAGGGCCCGAGGCTGGGGTCCAGGGCTGGGGCTGGGTCCGGGCTGGGACTGGGTCCAGGGCAGGAGCTGAGCTAGGGCTGGGGCTGGGGCCAGGGCAGGGGCTAGTGCTGGGGCTGGGCTGGGGTAGGGCTGGGGCTGGGGCTGGGGCCGGGGCTGGGGCAGGGCTGGGGCTGGGGCTGGGTCCAGGGCTGGGGCTGGGCTTGGGCAGGTCTGGGGCTGGGGCTGGGTCCAGGGCTGGCGCTGGGCTGGGGCAGGGCTGGGGCTCGGCTGGGTCCAGGGCTGGGGCTGGGCTGGGGCAGGGCTGGGGCTGGGGCTGGGTCCAGGGCTGGGGCTGGGGCTGGGTCCAGGGCTGGGGCTGGGCTGGGGCAGGGCTGGGGCTGGGGGCTGGGTCCAGGGCTGGCGGCTGGGCTGGGGCAGGGCTGGGGCTGGGGCTCGGTCCAGGGCTGGGGCTGGGGCTGGGTCCAGGGCTGGGGCTGGGCTGGGGCAGGGCTGGGGCTGGGGCTGGGGCAGGGCTGGGGCTGGGGCTGGTCCAGGGCTGGGGCTGGGCTGGGGCAGGGCTGGGGCAGGGGCTGTGGCTGGGGCTGGGCTGGGGCCGAGGGCGGGGCTGGTCTGGGAGTGGGGCTGGGCAGGGGCCGGCGCTGGGACCGGGGGCTGGGGCAGGACTGGGGCTGGGTCCAGGGCTGGGGCTGGGCTGTGGCTGGGGCAGGGCTGGGGCTGGGCTGTGGTTGGGGCTGGGCTGGGCTAGGGCTGGGTCTGGGCTGGGGCCGAGGGTGGGTCTGGGGCTGGGGCTGGGGCGTGAGGGTAGGGCTGGGGCTGGGGCTGGGCTGTGGCTGGGGCTGGGTCCAGGGCAGGGGCTGGGCTGGGTTTGGGGCAGGGGCTGGGCTGGGGCAGGGCGGGGGATGAGGCTGGGGTTGGGGCTGGGGTGTGGGTCCAGGGCAGAGCTGGGCCTGGGCTGGGGCTGGGGCTGGGCTGGGGCCGAGGGTGGTGCTGGGGGCTGGGGCTGGGGCAGGGCTGAGGGGGGCTGGGGCTCGGCTGGGTTTCTGGGCTGAGCTGGGGCGGGGAGTGGAGCCGGGGCTCGGGCCGGGGCTGGGGGCAGGGCTGGGCCTCGGCTGGGACCGGGACTGGGCTGGGGTAGGGCTGGGGCAGGGAAGGGGCTGGGGACAGGGCTGGGGCGGAGCTGGGGCCGAGTCTGGGGCCGGGGCTGGGGCCGGGGCTGGGGCAGGGTTGGGGCTGGGGCTGGGGCTGGGACTGGGGGCTGGGCTGGGGCCAGGGATGGCACAGAACTAGGCTGGAGGCTGGGCCTTGGCCTGGGGCCGGGTTGGGGGAAGGGCTAGGGGCTGGGGCCGGGGCTCGGCTGGGGGCAGGGCTGGGCTGGGGGCAGGGCTGGGGTCGGGGCTGGAACTAAGTCAAGGGCAGGGCTGGGGCTGGGGCTGGGGCTGGGGCCTGAGGGTAGGGCTGGGCTAGGGCTGGGGCTGGGGCAGGGCAGGGGCTGGGCTGGGACCAGGACTGGGCTGGGGCTGGGGCTGGGGCTGGGCTAGGGCTGGGGCTGTGGCTGAGAGCAGGGCTGGGCTAGGGCTGGGCCTGGGCTGAGGGCAGGGCTGGGCTAGGGCTGGGGCTGGGGCTGGGCTGTGGCTGTGGCTGGGCTGGGTTCTGGGCTGGGCTGGGGCGGGGACTGGAGCCGGGGCTGGAGCCAGGGCTGGGAGCAAGGCTGGGCTGGGGCGGGGACTGGAGCCGGGGCTGAGGCTGGGCTAGGGTCTGGGCTGGGGGCCGGGGCTGCGACTGGGGCTGGGTCCTGGGCAGGGCCTGGGCTGGGGCTGGGGCTGGGCCGGGGCAGGGCTGGGCTAGGTCTGGGTCTGGGGCAGGGCTGGGGCCGGGGCTGAGGCTGGGCAGGGATCTGGGCTGTACCTGAGACAGGGCTGGGCCCGAGGCTGGGGCAGGACTGGGACTGAGGTTGGGGCCGGGGCTGGGGCTGGGCTTGGGGCAGGGCTGGGGCTGGGGCGGGAACCAATTCAATGGCTGGGCTGGGGCTGGGGCTGGGGCTGGGGCTGGGGCAGGGCTGGGGGCAGGGATAGGAGTGGGGCTGGGCAGGGGCTGGGCTGGGGCTGGGCAGGGGCTGGGGCTGGGCTGAGGGCAGGGCTGGGCTAGGTCTGGGGCTGGGGCAGGGCTGCGGCCGGGGGCTGAGGCTGGGCTGGGTTCTGGGCTGGGGCTGGGGGCGGGAACCAAGTCTATGGCTGGGCTGGGGCTGGGACAGGGCTGGGGCTGGGGCTGGGGCAGGGCTGGGGGCAGGGATGGGAGTGGGGCTGGGCAGGGGGCCGAGGCTGGGGCCAGGGGTGAAGCTGGGGCTGGGGGCAGGGCTGGGCTAGGGCTGGGCTGGGGGCCGGGGCTGCGGCTGGGGCTTGGTCCAGGGCTGGGGCTGGGCTGGGGCTGGGGCTGGGCTGGGGCTGGGTCCAGGGTGGGGATGGGGCTGGGCTGGGGGCAGGGCTGGGGCTGGGCGGTGGCTGGGGCTGGGCTGGGGCTGGGGCTGGGCTGGCACAAGGCTGGGGCTGGGCCTGGGGCTGGGCTGGGGCTGGGGTTGGGGCCAGGGGCTGGGGCTGGGCGGTGGCTGGGGCTGTTCTGGGGCAGGGCTGGGGCTGGGGCTGGGCTGGGGCTGGGGCTGGGGATGAGGCTGGGGTGGGGCTGGGTGTGGGTCCAGGGCAGAGCTGGGGCTGGGCTGGGGCTGGGGCTGGGCTGGGGCCGAGGGTGGGGCTGGGGCTGGGGCTGCGGCAGGGCTTGGGCCGGGGCTGGTGCTGGGCTGGGTTCTGGGCTGGGCTGGGTCGGGGACTGGAGCCGGGGCTGGGGCTGGGGCTGGGAGCAGGGCTGGGCTGGGGCCGGGACTGGGAGCAGGGCTGGGCTGCGGCGGGGAATGGAGCCGGGGCTGAGGCTGGGCTAGGGTCTGGGCTGGGGCCGGGGCTGGGACTGGGGCTGGGTCCAGGGCTGGGTCTGGGCTGTGGGCTGGGGCTGGGCTGGGGCAGGGCTGGGGCTGGGGCTGGGGCTGGGGCTGGGTCCAGGGCAGGGCTGGGGCTGGGGGTGGGACTGGGGGCTGGGCTGGGGCTGGGGATGGGGCTGAGGGCAGGGCTGGGCTAGGGCTGGGGCTGGGGCTGGGGCTGGGGCTGGGCTGAGGGCAGGGCTGGGGCAGGGCTCGGGCTGGGGCTGGGGCTGGGGCTGGGTCCTGGGCTAGGGCTGGGTTGTGGCTGGGGCTGGGTCCAGGGCCGGGGCTGGGCTGGGTTTGGGGCTGGGCTGGCGCAGGGCTGGGCCTGGGCTGGGGCCAGGGCTGGGGCTGGGGTGGTGGCTGGTGCTGTCATGGGGGCAGGGCTGGGGCTGGTGCTGTGCTGGGGCTGGGGCTGGGTCCAGGGCAGGGGCTGGGCTAGGCCCAAGGCTGGGGCTGGGCTGGGGCAGGGCTGGGGCTGGGGCTGGGGCTGTGGCCAGGGCTGGGGCTGGGACTGGGGCTGGGCTGCGTCCAGGGCTGGGGCTGGGGCTGGGTCCATGGCTGGGGGCTGGGCGGTGGCTGGGGCTGGGCTGGGGTCTGGGCTGGGCCTGGGGCAGGGCTGGGCCTGAGGCTGGGGGCAGGGCTGGAGTAGGGCTGGGGCTGGGCCTGGGCTGGGGGCAGGAATGGGGCGGGGGCTGGGCTGTGGCTGGGGCTGGGGCTGTGGCTGGGCTGCGGTAGGGCTGGGGTAGGGCTGGAGCCGGATCTGGGGCCGGGGCTGGGATCAGGGGCTGGGACTGAGGTTGGGGCCAGGGCTGGGGCTGGCTTGGGGCAGGGCTGGGGCTGGGGCTGGGCTGGGGCTGGGTCCAGGGCAGGGCTGGGGCTGGGGCGGGAACCAATTCAATGGCTGGGCTGGGGCTGGGGCTGGGGCTGGGGGCAGGGATAGGAGTGGGGCTGGGCAGGGGGCTGGGCTGGGGCTGGGCAGGGGCTGGGGCTGGGCTGAGGGCAGGGGCTGGGCTAGGTCTGGGGCTGGGGGTAGGGCTGCGGCTGGGGCTGAGGCTGGGCTGGGTTCTGGGCTGGGGCCGGGGCTGGGACTGGGGCTGGGTCCAGGGCTGGGTCTGGGCTGTGGCTGGGGCTGGGCTGGGGCATGGCTGGGGCTGGGGATGGTCTGGGGCTGGGTCCAGGGCAGGGCTGGGGGCTGGGGCTGGGACTGGGGCTGGGCTGGGGCAGGGCTTGTGCAGGGCTGGGGCTTTGCCTGGGCTAGGGCTGGGTTAGGGCTGGGGGCTGGGTCCAGGGCAGGGGGCTGGGCTGTGGCTGGTCTGGGGAAGGGCTGGGGGCTGGGGCTAGGCTGGGGCTGGGTGCAGGGCTGGGGGCTGGGCTGGGGCTGGGCTGGGGCCGAGGGTGGGGCTGGGGCTGGGGCTTGGGCCTGAGGGTAGGGCTGGGCTACGGCTGGGACAGGGCTTTGGCTGGGCTAAGGGCAGGGCTGTGGTAGGGCTGTGGCTGCTCAGGGCGGGGCTAGGGCTGGGCTGGGGACGGGGATGGGGCCGTGGGTGGGGCTGGGCTGGGGTCTGGGCTGGGCCTGGGGCAGGGCAGGGCCCGAGGCTGGGGTCCAGGGCTGGGGGCTGGGCGGGTTGGCTGGGGCTGGGCTGGGGCTGGGGCTGGGTTAGGGCTGGGGCTGGGTTAGGGCTGGGGCTGGGTCCAGGGCAGGGGCTAGTGCTGGGGCTGGGCTGGGGCTGGGCTGGGGGCTGGGTTAGGGCTGGGGCTGGGGCCAGGGCAGGGGCTAGTGCTGGGGCTGGGCTGGGGCAGGGCTGGGGCTGGGGCTGGGGCCGGGGCTGGGGCGGGGCTGGGGCTGGGGCTGGGTCCAGGGCTGGGGCTGGGGCTGGGTCCAGGGCTGGGGCTGGGCTGGGGCAGGGCTGGGGCTGGGGCTGGGTCCATAGCTGGGGCTGGGCTGTGGCTGGGCTGTGGCTGGGGCTGGTCTGGGGCAGGGCTGGGGCTGGGGCTGGGGCTGGGGCTGGGTGCAGGGCTGGGGCTGGGCTGGGGCTGGGGGCCTGAGGGTAGGGCTGGGCTGGGGTCTGGGCTGGGCCTGGGGCAGGGTAGGGCCCGAGGCTGGGGTCCAGGGCTGGGGCTGGGCGGTGGCTGGGGCTGGGCTGGGGCTGGGTTAGGGCTGGGGCTGGGTCCAGGGCAGGGGCTGGGCTGGGGCTTGGGGCTGGGGCCAGGGCAGGGGCTGGGGCTGGGGCCGGGGCTGGGACAGGGCTGGGGGCTGGGGCTGGGGGGGCAGGGGATGGGAGTGGGGCTGGGCAGGGGCCGGGGCTGGGGCCGGGGGATGAAGCTCGGGGCTGGGGCAGGGCGGGGCTAGGGCTGGGGTGGGGGCCGGGGCTGCGGCTGGGGCTTGGTCCAGGGCTGGGCTGGGCTGGGGCTGGGTCCAGGGCTGGGGCTGGGCTGTGGCTGGGGCTGGGCTGGGGCTGGGTCCAAGGTGGGGATGGGGCTGGGGCTGGGGGCAGGGCTGGGGCTGGGCGGTGGCTGGGGCTGGGCTGGGGCTGGGGCTGGGCTGGCGCTGGGCTGGTGCTGGGGCTGGGGCTGGGGCTGGGCTGGGGCTGGGGTTGGGGCCAGGGCTGGGGCTGGGCGGTGGCTGGGCTGTTCTGGGGCAGGGCTGGGGCTGGGGCTGGGCTGGGGCTGGGGGCTGGGTCCAGGGCAGGGGGCTGGGCTGGGGCTGGGGGCTGGGCTGGGGATGAGGCTGGGGTGGGGCTGGGTGTGGGTCCAGGGCAGAGCTGGGGCTGGGCTGGGGCTGGGGCTGGGCTGGGGCCGAGGGTGGGGCTGGGGCTGGGGCTGCGGCAGGGCTGGGGCCGGGGCTGGTGCTGGGCTGGGTTCTGGGCTGGGCTGGGTCGGGGACTGGAGCCGGGGCTGGGGCCGGGGCTGGGAGCAGGGCTGGGCTGGGGCCGGGACTGGGAGCAGGGCTGGGCTGCGGCGGGGGAATGGAGCTGGGGGCTGAGGCTGGGCTAGGGTCTGGGCTGGGGCCGGGGCTGGGACTGGGGCTGGGTCCAGGGCTGGGTCTGGGCTGTGGCTGGGGCTGGGTCCAGGGCTGGGGCTGGGGCTGGGTCCAGGGCTGGGGGCTGGGCTGGGGCAGGGCTGGGGCTGGGGCTGGGTCCATAGCTGGGGCTGGGCTGGGGCTGGGCTGGGGCTGGGGCTGGGCTGGGGCCGAGGGTGGGGCTGGGGCTGGGGCTGGGCTGGGGAAGGGGCTGGGTCTGGGCTGGGACCAGGACTGGGCTGGGGTAGGGCTGGGGCCGAGTCTGGGGGCCGGGGCTGGGGCCGTGGCTGGGGCAGGGCTGGGGCAGGGCTGGAACTGGGGCTGGGCTGGGGCCAAGGTTGGGGCTGGGGCTGGGGCTGGGCTGGGGCTGGATCCAGGGGTGGGGGCTGGGCTGGGGCTGGGGCTGGGCTGGGCTAGGGCAGGGGCCTGGGCTGGGGCCGAGGGTGGGTCTGGGGCTGGGGCTGGGGCCTGAGGTTAGGGCTTGGCTAGGGCTGGGGCAGGGCTGGGGCTGGGCTGGGACCGGGGGCTGGGGCAGGACTGAGGCTGGGAAAGGGCTGGGGCTGGGGCTGGGGTCGGGGCTAGGAGCAGGGCTGGGAATGAGGTTGGGGCCGGGGCTGGGACTGGGTCTGGGCTGGGGGCCGAGGGTGGGGCTGGGGCTGGGCCTGGGGCTGAGGGCAGGGCTGGGCTGAGGCCGAGGGTGGGGCTGGGGCTGGGGCTGGGCTGGGGCAGGGCTGGAACTGGGTCTGGGCTGGGGCCAAGGTTGGGGCTGGGGCTGGGGCTGTGCTGGGCCAGGGAAGGGGTGGGGGCTGGGTCCAGGGCTGGGGCTGGGCTGGGGCTGGGTGCAGGGCTGGGGCTGGGCTGTGGCTGTGGCTGGCTGGGCTAGGGCTGGGGCTGTGCTGGGGCCGAGGGGTGGGGCAGGGTCTGGGGCTGGGGCTTGGGCCTGAGGGTAGGGCTGGGCTAGGGCTGGGGCAGGGTTGGGGCTGGGCTAAGGGCAGGGCTGGGTTAGGGCTGTGGCTGTGCAGGGCTGGGCTAGGGCTGCGCTGGGGCTGGGGCTGGGGCAAGGCTGGGGCTGGGGCTGGGGCCGGGGCTGGGGCCGGGCTGGGGGCCGGGGCTGAGGCAGGGATGGGGGCAGGGCAGGGGCCTGCGGCAGGGCTGGGGCCGGGGCTGAGGCTGGGCTAGGGTCTGGACTGGGCCTGGGACAGGGCAGGGCCCGAGGCTGGGGCTGGGGGCAGGGCTGGGGCTGGGGCTGGGTCCAGGGCTGGGGCTGGGCTGGGGCAGGGCTGGGGCTGGGGCTGGGTCCAGGGCTGGGGCCTGGCTGGGACAGGGCTGGGGCTGGGGCTGGGCTGGGGCCGAGGGCGGGGCTGTTCTGGGAGTGGGGCTGGGGCAGGGGCCGGGGCTGGGGACTGGGGCTGGGGGCAGGACTGGGGCTGGGACAGGGCTGGGGCCGGGGCTGGGGTCCGGGGCTAGGAGCATGGCTGGGGCTGAGGTTGGGGCCGGGGCTGGGTCTGGGGCTGGGCTGGGGCCGAGGCTGGGGCTGGTGCTGGTGCTGGGCCTGAGGGCAGGGGAGGGCTGAGGCAGAGGGTGGGGCTGGGGCTGGGGCTGGGCTGGGGAAGGGCTGGGTCTGGGCTGGGACCAGGACTGGGCTGTGGTAGGGCTGGGGCCGAGACTGGGGGCCGGGGGCTGGGGCCGTGGTGGGGCAGGGCTGGGGAAGGGGCTGGAACTGGGGCTGGGCTGGGGCCAAGGTTGGGGCTGGGGCTGGAGCTGGGCTGGGGCAGGGAAGGGGCGGGGGCTGGGTCCAGGGCTGGGGCTGGGCTGTGGCTGGGGCAGGGCTGGAGCTGGGCTGTGGTTGGGGCTGGGCTGGGCTAGGGCTGGGGCTGGGCTGGGGCCGAGGGTGGGGCTGGGGCTGGGGCTGGGCTGGGGCAGGGCTGGAACTGGGTCTGGGGCTGGGGCCAAGTTTGGGGCTGGGGCTGGGGCTGTGCTGTGGGCAGGGAAGGGGTGGGGGGCTGGGTCCCCGGGCTGTGGCTGGGCTGTGGCTGTGGCTGGTCTGGGGCATGGCTGGGGGCTGGGGCTGGTCTGGGCAAGGGCTGGGGCTGGGGCTAGGCTGGGGCTGGGTGCAGGGCTGGGGCTGGGCTGGGGCAGGGGCTGGGGCTGGGGCTGAGTTAGGGGTAGGGCTGGGGCTGTGCTGGAGCTGGGGCTGGAACCAAGGTTTGGGCAGGGCTGGGGCTGCGGCTGGGGCTGGGGCTGGGCTGGCGGGCAGGGCTGGGTCTGGGGACAGGGCTGGGCTGGGGCAGGAGCCAGGGCTGGGGCAGGGCAGGGGCCGTGCCTGCGGCTGGGGCTGGGGCTGGGGCAGGGTTGGGGCTGGGCTGGGGCTGGGGCTGGGCTGGGGCAGGGCTGGGGTCTGGGGACAGGGCTGGGCTGGGGCTGGAGCTGGGCTGGGGTCTGGGGCTGGGCCTGGGGCAGGGCTGGGCCCGAGGCTGGGGCAGGGATGGGGTAGGGCTGGGGCTCGGGGGCAGGGATGGGGCTGGGGCTGGGGCTAGGGCTGGACTGGGGCCCGGGGATGGGGCCGTGGGTGGGGCTGGGCTAGGGTCTGGACTGGGGCTGGGGCAGGGCAGGGCCTGAGGCTGGGGTCCAGGGCTGGGGCTGGGGCGGTGGCTGGGGCTGGGCTGGGGCTAGTGCTGGGGCTGGGCTGGGGCAGGGCTGGGGCTGGGCTGGGTCCAGGGCTGGGGCTGGGCTGGGGCAGGGCTGGGGCTGGGGCTGGGTCCAGGGCTGGGGCTGGGCTGGGGCAGGGCTGGGGCTGGGTCTGGGGTCCAGGGCTGGGGGCCGGGCTGGGACCGGGGGCTGGGGCAGGACTGGGGCTGGGACAGGGCTGGGGCCGGGGCTGGGGTCGGGGCTAGGAGCAGGGCTGGGACTGAGGTTGGGGCCGGGGCTGGGTCTGGGGCTGGGCTGGGTCCGAGGGTGGGGCTGGGGCTGGGGCTGGGCTGGGGCAGGGCTGGGTCTGGGCTGAGACCAGAACTGGGCTGTGGTAGGGCTGGGGCCGAGTCTGGGGCCAGGGCTGGGGCCGTGGCTGGGGCAGGGCTGGGGAAGGGCTGGAACTGGGGCTGGGCTGGGGCCAAGGTTGGGGCTGGGGCTGGGGCTGGGCTGGGGCAGGGGAAGGGGCGGAGGCTGGGTCCAGGGCTGGGGGGGCTGGGCTGTGGCTGGGGCAGGGCTGGGGCTGGGCTGTGGCTGGGGCTGGATGGGCTAGGGCTGGGGCTGGGCTGGGGCCGAGGGTGGGTCTGGGTCTGGGGCTGGGGCCTGAGGGTAGGGTTGGGCTAGGGCTGGGGCAGGGCTGGGGCTGGGCTGGGACCGGGGCTGGGGCAGGACTGAGGCTGGGAAAGGGCTGGGGCCGGGGCTGGGGTCGGGGCTAGGAGCAGGGCTGGGAATGAGGTTGGGGCCGGGGCTGGGGCTGGGGGCCGGGCTGGGGCCGATGGTGGGGCTGGGGCTGGGGCTGGGGCCTGAGGGTAGGGCTGGGCTGAGGCCGAGGTGGGGCTGGGCCTGGGGACTGGGCTGGGGCAGGGCTGGAACTGGGTCTGTGCTGGGGCCAAGTTTGGGGCTGGGGGCTGGGGCTGTGCTGGGGGCAGGGAAGGGGTGGGGGCTGGGTCCAGGGCTGTGGCTGGGCTGTGGCTGGGGCTGGTCTGGGGCAGGGCTGGGGCTGGGGCTGGGCTGGGGCTGGTGCAGGGCTGGGGCTGGGCTGGGGGCTGGGGCCTGAGGGTAGGGCTGGGCTGGGGTCTGGGCTGGGCCTG
>NW_027144998.1:0-29655 GCF_026170545.1 Melanerpes formicivorus
GAGCCCTGCAGCGAGAGCTGCCCTGAGGCCGGCGCTGATGCTCCTGGGGCCTGGGCAGCGGCGGTCGGGGGGGGTTGGGCTTCACAACTGCTCCTTTCTTACACCAAACGGCCCAAGTGCCCCAAATCCCTGCGAATTCACCCCAAAAGGCGTCGGCCGCGCGGGCGGGGGGAGGAGCAGCGTGGGGGGGGGGGGGGGGAAGGGGCTGGGAGCCCCCAGCTGCCCCTACCCCACCCGCAGGTACTGCGGCAGCGCTTTGCCCTTGGAGCTCAGCTTCAGGTCCAGCACCGCTCGCTCCGCCGCCTCCGCCGGCAGCAGCTTGACGTAGAGTCGCTTCTTGCGGGACCCGCCGGGGCCTGCCGGGGAGGGGAAGGTGCAGGCGGACCCGGGGAGGGGCTCGGGGGGGTCGGAGAGGGGGGGGGTCCCGGCCCCGCCCGCGGGGGGGCACTTTACGAGGCTCCGGGAACTCGGGGATCCGCGAGTAGCCGGCGGGCTGCGGGCTGCGCTCGCTCAGCACCACCACGTCGGTGACAACGGAGCTGGGAGGCGCCTGGGCGGGACGGGGCCTCGGTACCGGCGCCGGCAGCCACAGGCGGGCACGTCCCCGGGGGCTCCCGGCCCGGTGCCCGCCGCCTTTGCCGCTCCGTTCCCCTCCCCGCCCGCCCCTGCTCCCCGCCTCCCGCCCCGGCGCCCCCCCCGCGCACCTGAGCGCCGCCGGAGCTGACGCACAGGTAGCCGCCGCCGCCGCCGCCCTTGTGGCCAAAGCCTCTGCCCAGGTTGGCAGCCGCTCCCTCCACGGTCACGGTGATCTACGGGGCACGCCCGTTCAGCCCGCGGTAGAACCGGCCCCGGCACTGCCCCCCGCCCCCCGGCTGCGTTCTCCCCCTCCCGGCCCCGGCGCTTACCGCGGTCCAGCCGGCGGGGACCGCCTCGAGGGCGGCCGCCCAGCCCACTCCGCTCAGCGGAGCCTCGGCCGCCGCCGCCATGGGCCACCGCTTCCGGCTCGACTGCGGCGCAGCCCCGCCCCTGCCCCGCAGCCATTGGGCCGGCGCACCGGGCTCCTGCGGCGATTGGCCGGCGCGCTCTGCGTGACGTTGCGCGCTGACCACTAAGCGGCCAGGGAGCCTCCGGGATGCGCCCAAGGCGGAAGCGCAGACACAGCCAGCCCGCAAGTGAGGATTTATTGACGACCCCGGGAGTGCCACCCCCGCCCCTGCACTGTTCTCCCCTCCCGGCCCCGGCGCTTACCGCGGTCCAGCCGGCGGGGACCGCCTCGAGGGCGGCCGCCCAGCCCACTCCGCTCAGCGGAGCCTCGGCCGCCGCTGCCGCCGCCATGGCCACCGCTTCCGGCTCGACTGCGGCGCAGCCCCGCCCCTGCCCCACAGCCATTGGGCGGCGCGCTCGGCGCCTGCGGCGATTGGCCGGCGCTCTCTGCGTGACGTGCGCGCTGACCACTGAGAGGCCGGGACGCGCCCAAGGCGGAAGCGCAGACACAGCCAGCCCCAAAGCGAAGATTTATTGACGGCCCGGGAGTGCCACCCCGGCCCCGGCCCCGCTCAGTCCTCCGGGGGAGGCCTCTTCCGCGGGCGGGACGCCCAGCAGCTTGCGCACGGGGGAGTTCTCCAGCTGCTGGAGTCTTCGAGCGGCTGCAAGAGGGAGAGGAGACAACAAACCCCCGGTGAGCAGCGCCGGGAAGGGCCCCGGGCGGAGCCTCCCCAGCCGCCCCCGCGGGGGTGGGGTCCAGCGCTCACCCAGCTGCTCGGAGAGGCCACACAGGAAGCGGTCGCTGTCGTGGCAGAAGGCCTGCAGCAGCTTCACTGCTTGCTGGAGCTCATCCAGCTGCAGAGAGCAAGGAAGCAACAAAACCACCCCCGGGGGGGCAGAGCTTGGGGGGGTGAAGGCTGGGGGAGGGGGAGAAGGGGCTGGAGGGGGATGGGGAAGGGTCTGGGGGAGCTGTGGGGAGCAGCTGAGGGCCCTGGGGGGGTGGAGGCTGCAGCAGAGGAGGCTGAGGGAAGCCCTTCTGGCTCTCTGCAGCTCCCTGCCAGCAGCTTGGTGCCCTCTGAGCTCTGCTCCCAAGCTCTGGCCCCAGAGGCCCCAAGCTGGAGCTGCCCCCAGGGCAAGGCTGAGCTTGGCCAGGGGCAGAGCTGCCTGCTGCCTGCAGGGCTGTGCCAGGCCTGTGCCAGGCTGCTGCCCAGGGGCAGAGCTGCTGCTGCCTGCAGGGCTGTGCCAGGCCTGTGCCAGGCTGCTGCCCAGGGGCAGAGCTGCTGCTGCCTGCAGGGCTGTGCCAGGCCTGTGCCAGGCTGCTGCCCAGGGGCAGTGCTGCAGCCCCCAGCCCCGGGGGGGGTCTCCTGGAGCTGTGGTGCTGAGGGCCAGGGGCTGGAGGTGCCCTGAGGCAGGGCTGGGTCCAGGGTTGCCCTGCAGGAGCTCCAAGGCCTTCTCCACCTCCTCCCTTCCCTCTCCCCTGCTTTTCCCCTCCAGAGGAGCCCCCAGGCCCCAGCTCACCACCAGCTGCATGAAGTCCAGGACCTCCCCCTGCTCGTCCAGGGACCTGCTGGTAGTTGGGTTTGGTCCTGAGGACCTCAGCCTGGGAGCTCTGGAGGTAGTCCTCGGGCTCTGCCACTCCCTCCTTCCTCCTGCACTCCTCCAGCTGCCTGCAGGAGGCTCTGGCTCAGGGCTGCTGCTGCTGCCCTCCAGCAGCCAGCTCTGAGCTGCAGCAGCCCCCACCCCACCTGCAGATGTCCTCAGCCCCCTCCTGGTAGCGCTGCAAGAGCTGATCCCAGGCCTGGCACTCGGTGGTGAACCTGTGGAGGACACAGGGCTGGAGGCCAAGCCACCCCCCGGGGGAGGCTCTGGGAGGGGGGGCCCAGGCCTGGCTGGGGGGCAGTGCCTCTCTCACCTGGCTATGTGCTCCTTGATCTGGGCCACTGAGTCCTGCAGAGTTGGGTCCAGAGCCCTGAGGGGCAGAGAGAGGATCCTGACCCCGGGGTGGGTGCCAGCCAAGGGCCCTCCTCCACCTCCCCTCCCCCCCTCAGCCACTTCTCCTCCAGGTCCTCCCCAGCCTCAAGCCATCAGCCCTTGGTCCTGCAGCCCTTCCTCAGGGCTCCCTCCCTCTTCCCTGCTTTTCCCCTCCCTCTCCAGCCTGCTTCTCAGCTCCTTCCAGCTATGGAGAGGCCACCAGAAGGTCTCCCTGGGAGCTGGGGAGCCTCAGTTTCCCCAGCCTGGCCTCCCACCCCCTCCCTGGCCTGGTGCTGGGCTCCCAGCAGCAGCAGCTCAGAAGCTGCCAGCCCAGGGGCTGCTGCTTGCTGTGCTCAGGCCTCACTCCTCTGGCTCCTCCACACAGCCCCTGAGGGTCCCATCCTGGCTCAGCTTCTGCAGGTAGCTCTTGAAGTCTTCAGTCAGGGACTGCACTGGGAGGACAGGAGAGCAGGCTTGGCCCCCAGCCCCTGCCAGAGAGCCCTGAGCAGGGCCTGGGGTGCTGCCAGCTCAGGCTCACCTCTGGCTCTGAAGGCCTCAGGGCTGAAGCCAGGGCACTGCTGCAGGCTTTGCTCCAACTTCTGGGCAGAGAACTGAGGAGGAGAGAGAGCCCTGAGCGGGGGCAGGGCTTGGGGGTCACCAAGAGTCCCCCCAGGGGGCTGTGCTGGGGGGCAGGAGGCAGAGTGTGGGCAGCAGGGCACAGAGGGAGCTGCTCCTGCCCCAGCCAGGGCTGGGCACCCCCCCAGCTGGCAGTGCCCAGGGCAGAGCCCAGCAGGGCTTGAGGAGAGGCTGAGGGCACCTCCCTGGGTGCTGCTGCTGCTGGGGGGCAGCCCCCAGAGGGCATCTGCTGCGTGCTGGGGGGCATGGGGCTGGGGCTGGCAGCAGCTGAGGGGTGCCCAGGGCTGTGCCCAGGAGGTGCCAGCAGCAGCAGCAACCTCTTGGCTTGGAGGCTTCAGAGGCCTGGGAGAGGTTTGGTGGAGTCCTCCCTGCAGAGCTCCCGACCCCAGCTGCCCCCTGGGTGCCCTCCTGGGGGGCACCTCCTGTGCCCAGCACCTCCTGTGCCCAGCAGCACCTCCAGCTTGGTCTCCAGAGGTCCATTCCCAGCTCCCCAGGCTGGGGGCTGGAAGCAGATCCCCTCCCTCCCCCCTCTCCTCCCCAGCCCTGCAGCAGCTCCCAGCCAGGAGGCAAAGGATTCCCTGGGGGGGGAGCAGAGATCCTACCTGGAAGCTGGCCAGGAGCAGCAGTCTGAGCCTCTCTGCCTCGGGCAGCTCCTTGCTGATTGATTTGCTTAGCTCTGAGCAATCAGCAGGAAATTAGCAGCAATTAACACCCCCTGCCCCACCCCCTCACCCCCCCCCAGCCAGCTGCACACAGCTGGGAGGCTCCTGGCAAGGCACTGAGGGTGTGGGGAAGGAACAAGGGAGGAAGAGGAGGAGGAGGAAGATGTTGAGGGGGAGGGGGAAGAGAGGCTCCAAAGGCTGAGGGCACAGAGGTGTGAAATGAGGAGAAAACTCCCACTTTAGGGTCAGGCAGGGCCACAGAGAGGCAGCCCCCCCAAGCCCCCTCCCTGCAGCACCTCCCTTGGCTGCCTGCTCCCCACCCCCCACTCTGAGCCTCCCCTGCTCCAGGCACCCCAAAAGCTGGGCCAGGAGGGAGGCATTCAGAGGGGGGCTGCTGAGGGGGGGACTGGTTGGGGGGGGCTGCTGGGGGGGGGGGAGCTGGGGGGAGGGATGCTGGGGGGGTGCTCCTGGAGGGGGCTGGTGGAAAGGGGCTGGTGGAGAGGGGATGCTGGGGGAAGGGGATGCTGGGGGGGGCTGCTGAAAGGGGGGGGCTGGTGGAGGGGGGATGCTGGGGGAAGGGATGCTGGGGGGGCTGCTGAGGGGGGCTGGTGGAGGGGGGATGCTGGGGGGGTGCTCTTGGAGGGGGCTGGTGGAAAGGGGCTGGTGGGGGGGGGAGCTGGTGGAAGGAGGCTGGTAGAGGGGGGGGCTGCTGGAGGGGGGGCTGGTTGGGGGGGGGCTGCTGAGGGGGCTGGTGGTGGAGGGGGCTGCTGAAGGGGGGGGCTGGTGGAGGGGGCTCCTGGGGGGGCAAGGGGCAGGAGCAGGGCACACACCAGTGACCTCCTGGTGAACTGGGGGCAGAGACTTCCTCCTGCAGCCCTCGAGGGTGGAGCGCCGCCAGGCCTGGGGGCTGGGGCAGCGAGTCTGCTCCCTCCTCCCGGGGCTCTTCCTCCCGGGGCTCTTCCTCCCGGGGCTCTTCCTCCCGGGGCTCTTCCTCCCGGGCTCTTCCTCCCGGGGCTCCTCCTCCCGGGGCTCCTCCTCCCGGGGCTCCTCCTCCCGGGGCTCCTCCTCCCGGGGCTGCTCCTCCCGGGGCTCCTCCTCCCGGGGCTGCTCCTGCTGGGGCTCCTCCTCCCGGGGCTGCTCCTCCCGGGGCTCCTCCTCCTCCTCCCGGGGCTGCCTCCCAGGGAGCCTCTTCTGGCCTTGGGGCTGTTGGAGGAGCTCTTCCTGGCGGCTGCTGGGGAGGGCAGGCTCTGGGCTCCCGCAGGAGCTGCAGGCAGGGGCTGGAGGGGGTGGCCAGGGGCAGCTTTCTCCTCTCCAAGGTCAGGACCTGAGCAGAAGAGACACAACCAACAGCTCAGCAAGGTGGGAGGAGGCACTTTGCAGGCCCTGCTGCTTGGATCAACCCTTCCCAGTGCCCCCAGCGTGGCATCTCTGCCTCCCCGGGGTGAAGCTCAGCCCTCCCCCTGCAGCAGGCTGATGGCTGAGCGGTGCCAGCAGGGAGAGGGCACCCAGAACCCCCCCCAGCAGCGCTGGGATCCTGCCCCCCCCAGCTCCCCTGCGCCCCCCTGGGCAGCTGCACTCAGCCTGCACTGTGCCCTGCTGAGCTGCAGCTCTCTGCCCCACGGAAGGCAGCTCTGGGGTGGCACCAGGAAGGGCTCCCAGGGGCTGAGGGAGGGAGAGGCTGAGCTGCCAGGGGAGGGCCAGGCAGGAAGCTGATTGCTAAAGGCCTCTATTGGCTTATTGATTATTGGTTTATCCCTGCTTCCCCCCCCAGCCCAAGGGAAGTGGCAGGCAGGAAGCTGATTGCTAAAGACATTTATTGGCTTATTGATTATTGGCTTATTGCTGCTCCTATCACCCACCCTGCTCCCTCTCAGCCCAAGGGGAGTGCCAGGCAGGAAGCTGATTGCTAAAGGCATTTATTGGCTTATTGATTATTGGCTTATCCCTGCTCCTGTCACCCACCCTGCTCCCCCCCTGCCCAAGAGGAGTTCCAGGCAGGAAGTTAAAGACATTTACTGGCTTATTGATTATTGGTTTATCCCTGCTCCCTCTCAGCCCAAGGGGAGTGCCAGGCAGGAAGCTGATTGCTAAAGGCCTCTATTGGCTTATTGATTATTGGTTTATCCCTGCTCCCCCCTGCCCAAGGGGAGTGCCAGGCAGGAAGCTGATTGCTAAAGGCCTCTATTGGCTTATTGATTATTGGTTTATCCTGCTCCCCCCTGCCCAAGGGCAGTGCCAGGCAGGAAGCTGAATGCTAAAGGCATTTATTGGCTTATTGATTATTGGCTTATTGCTGCTCCCCCCCAGCCCAAGGGGAGGGCCAGGCAGGAAGCTGATTGCTAAAGGCCTTTATTGGCTTATTGATTATTGGTTTATCCCTGCTCCTGTCACCCACCCTGCTCCCTCCCAGTCCAAGGGCAGTGCCAGGCAGGAAGTTAAAGACATTTATTGGCTTATTGATTATTGGCTGATTGCTGCTCCTATCACCCACCCTGCTGCCCCCCTGCCCAAGAGGAGGGCCAGGCAGAAAGTTAAAGACATTTACTGGCTTATTGATTATTGATTATTGGTTTATCCCTGCTCCCCCCTGCCCAAGGAGAGTGCCAGGCAGGAAGCTGAATGCTAAAGGCCTCTATTGGCTTATTGATTATTGGCTTATTGCTGCTCCTATCACCCACCCTGCTGCCCCCTGCCCAAGGAGAGTGCCAGGCAGGAAGCTGATTGCTAAAGGCATTTATTGGCTTATTGATTATTGGTTTATCCCTGCTCCTATCACCCACCCTGCTCCCTCCCAGCCCAAGGGGAGTGCCAGGCAGGAAGCTGATTGCTAAAGGCCTCTATTGGCTTATTGATTATTGGCTTATCCCTGCTCCTATCACCCACCCTGCTCCCCCTGCCCAAGAAGAGTGCCAGGCACAAAGCTGAATGCTAAAGGCATTTATGGCTTATTGGCTTATTGATTATTGGCTTATTGCTGCTCCTATCACCCACCCTGCTGCCCCCTGCCCAAGGGGAGTGCCAGGCAGGAAGCTGATTGCTAAAGGCCTCTATTGGCTTATTGATTATTGGCTTATCCCTGCTCCTATCACCCACCCTGCTCCCCCCTGCCCAAGAAGAGTGCCAGGCACAAAGCTAAATGCTAAAGGCATTTATTGGCTTATTGGCTTATTGATTATTGGCTTATTGCTGCTCCTATCACCCACCCTGCTGCCCCCTGCCCAAGGGGAGGGCCAGGCAGGAAGCTGAATGCTAAAGACATTTATTGGCTTATTGATTATTGGCTTATTGCTGCTCCTATCACCCACCCTGCTCCCTCCCAGCCCAAGGGGAGTGCCAGGCAGGAAGCTGAATGCTAAAGACATTTATTGGCTTATTGATTATTGGCTTATTGCTGCTCCTGTCACCCACCCTGCTGCCTCCAGCCCAAGGGGAGTGCCAGGCAGGATGTTAAAGACATTTATTGGCTTATTGGCTTATTGATTATTGGCTTATCCCTACTCCTATCACCCACCCTGCTCTCTCCTGCCCAAGAGGAGTGCCAGGCAAGAAGTTAAAAGACATTTATTGGCTTATTGGCTTATTGATTATTGGTTTATCCCTGCTCCTATCATCCACCCTGCTGCCCCCTGCCCAAGGGGAGTGCCAGGCAGGAAGCTGATTGCTAAAGGCATTTATTGGCTTATTGATTATTGGTTTATTGCTGGTCCTATCACCCACCCTGCTGCTCCCCTGCCCAAGGAGAGTGCCAGGCAGGAAGCTGATTGCTAAAGGCATTTATTGGCTTATTGATTATTGGTTTATTGCTGGTCCTATCACCCACCCTGCTGCTCCCTGCCCAAGGAGAGTGCCAGGCATGAAGCTGATTGCTAAAGGCCTCTATTGGCTTATTGATTATTGGTTTATCCCTGCTCCCCCCCTGCCCAAGGGGAGTGCCAGGCAGGAAGCTGAATACTAAAAGCCTCTATTGGCTTATTGATTATTGGCTTATCCCTTCTCCTGTCACCCACCCTGCTGCTCCCTGCCCAAGGGGAGTGCCAGGCAGGAAGTTAAAGACATTTATTGGCTTATTGATTATTGGCTTATCCCTGCTCTTCCCCCCCCCCCCCTCCCCTCCCCTCTCTCCCCTCCCCTCTACCTGAGGCTCCCCCCTGGGCCGCAGGCTGAGCTCCGCCGGCGCAGAGCTGAAGGGGATGGAGGGGGGGGGGGGGGGGGGGATGGGTTAGGCGCCTGGGCAGCGACACCAACCCCTCCCCCTCCCCTCCGGGGGGCGCTGCTCTCACCTCTCCCTCCTGCGGGGGGACAGGGAGCGGCGGCCGGGGGCGCAGCGAGGCCCCGCGGGGCCCTGGCGCCGCTTCCTCCTCTTCCTCCTCCTTCTCCTCCATGATGGCGCCCGGGGGGTGAGGAAGGAGCCGCGCGCGGGGCACGCCGGGAAGGGCGCGCGGGGGGCCGCCTTCCCGCCCTTTTTGGCCGCCTCACAGCCCCAAAGGGAAGGGGGAAGGAAGCGGGCAGGGCTTTTTCCCGCCCTTTTTGCCGCCTCACAGCTCCAATGGTGGGTGGGGGGGGGCGGAGCCACGCGCGGGGCACGACGGGGAGGGAGGGTGGGGGTGGGGGCGGCTTTTTTTCCCCGCCCATTTTGCCACCTCGCAGCTCCAATGGTGGGGGGTGGAGCCGGGGGGCGGAGCCTGGGGCAGCGCGCGGGGGGGGGGCTATTCCCGCCCTTTGTGTCGCCTCACAGCCCCAAAGGGAAGGGGCAAAGGGGGGGGAGCTTTTTCCCGCCCTTTTTTGCTGCCTCACAGCTCCAAAGGGAAAGGGAAAAGGGGGGGGGGGGGGGGGGGCAGGGGGCAAAAGAGGTCAAAAAAGACCAAAAAGAAGCAAAAAATAAAAAACAACACTATTAAAGTTAAAATAATAATAATAAAAAAAAAGCCTTTGGAGGTTTATTGTTCTTTGATCCCAGGGTGTGAACAGCAGGGGAGAAGCACAACCCCCCCCCCCCAACCCCCCACCCCCCATCGCCCCCTCCCCACCCCCTCCATGCTCCAGGGGGGGGTTTGGGTTGGGGTCTTGATTTTTGGGGGGGGTTTAACCCTTTTTGTGTTGTTTTCTTAAGAGACAGTCAGGGGAATGAGAGAAGAAAGTCCCTAAGCCCCCAACCCAGACCCCAGACCCCAACCCTGCCCCAGGGCAAAAAAATAAACACAAAGCCCAAAGTTGAGAGAGGTTTGGTGAAGCCAAACGCATCAGGGCTCAAGAGGAGGGTGGGAGGTTGGGTGAGGCAAAGTCAGGGCTGAGAGGATGGCAGAAGGGCTCAGAGGATGGCAGAAGGGCTGAGAGGAAGGAAGAAGCTTTGACAGAGCCAAATCAGGGCTCAGAGGATGGCAGAAGGGCTCAGGGGGAGGGCAGAAGGGTTCAGGGGATGGAGGAAGGGTTCAGGGGATGGAGGAAGCTTTGGCAGAGCCAAATCAGGGCTGAGAGGATGGCAGAAGGGCTCAGGGGATGGCAGAAGGGTTCAGAGGATGGCAGAAGCTTTGGCAGAGCCAGAGCAGGGCTCAGAGGATGGCAGAAGGGTTCAGGGGAGGGCAGAAGGGCTCAGGGGATGGAAGAAGCTTTGACAGAGCCAGGGCAGGGCTCAGAGGATGGCAGAAGGGTTCAGAGGATAGAAGAAGCTTTGACAAGAGCCAAATCAGGGCTCAGAGGATGGCAGAAGGGTTCAGAGGATGGAGGAAGCTTTGGCAGAGCCAGAGCAGGGGGGCAGAGGATGGAAGAAGGGCTCAGAGGATGGAAGAAGCTTTGGCAGAGCTGAGAGGATGGCAGAAGGGTTCAGAGGATAGCAGACACTTTGACAGAGCCAAATCAGAGCTCAGAGGATGGCAGAAGGGCTCAGAGGATGGAAGAAGCTTTGGCAGAGCCAGGGCAGGGGGCAGGGAATGGAAGAAGCTTTGGCAGAGCCAGGGCAGGGGGCAGAGGATGGCAGAAGGACTCAGAGGATGGAAGAAGCTTTGGCAGAGCCAGAGCAGGGGGCAGAGGATGGAAGAAGGACTCAGAGGATGGAAGAAGCTTTGGCAGAGCCAGGGCAGGGGGCAGGGAATGGAGGAAGCTTTGGCAGAGCCAGGGCAGGGCTGAGAGGATGGCAGAAGGGTTCAGAGGATGGCAGAAGGGCTCAGAGGATGGCAGAGCCAGGGCAAGGGGGGCAGGGAACGGAGGAAGCTTTGGCAGAGCCAGAGCAGGGGGCAGGGAATGGAGGAGGGTTCAGAGGATGGAAGAAGCTTTGGCAGAGCCAGAGCAGGGTTCAGAGGATGGAAGAAGCTTTGGCAGAGCCAGGGCAGGGGGCAGAGGATGGAAGAAGCTTTGGCAGAGCCAGGGCAGGGGGCAGGGAATGGCCTCCAAGGACGCAGAGCAAAGCTCCAAAGCTGAGTTGTTTCTCCTCTACAAAATCACACCACAGACAATCACAGCACAGGCTCAGGGAGAGGAGGGGAAGGGAAGGAGGCTCTGAGCTCCTCTCAGCTACCCAACTGCAACCCCAACTCCCTGCTGAGAAAAGCAGAAGTCCTCTGGAGCCCCCAAACCTCCAGGAGAGCCCTTGGGGAGGGGGAGAAGGGGAAGGGGGGGGGGGGGGAGAGGTTCCTCCCCCAGGCTGTTGGTAGAAAAAGCAACCAAAACTCACCCCCCCCAGACCCAAACCCAGCTCCAGGGGGGATGGAGGAGGGGGAACAACCCCCTGGGGGGTGGTTGGGGTTCAGTCTGTGAGGCAGGAAGGGTTCTGAAGCCAGCAGGACTCAGAGCTGTGCTGAGGCTGGAGAGGTAGAAGAAGGTTTCCTGCCTCTGGCTCCCAGGGGCAGAGCAGACCCCAGCCCCAGGAGGGGGGGCTCCAAGGGGCCCCAAAGGGAGAAGGATTTTCCTCTGCTGGGGGTCTTTGCTCTTGAGGTAATTTGCTGTGTGTGGAGTCCCAGGAGCCGCGGGGGGGCTGGCTGAGGAGGTCGACCTGGTGATGCTGAGCAGCTCCCCGGGGGCAGGGCTGGGGGTGCTGGGCGGTGGGCTCCCAGCAGCAGGGCTCCCAGCAGCAGGGCTCCCAGCAGCAGGGCTCCCAGCAGCAGGGCTCCAGCAGCAGGGCTCCATGCAGCAGGGCTCCCAGCAGCAGGGCTCCCAGCAGCAGGGCTCCAGCAGCAGGGCTCCATGCAGCAGGGCTCCCAGCAGCAGGGCTCCCAGCAGCAGGGCTCCCAGCAGCAGAGCTCCCAGCAGCAGGGCTCCCAGCAGCAGGGCTCCCAGCAGCAGGGCTCCATGCAGCAGGGCTCCCAGCAGCAGGGCTCCAGCAGCAGGGCTCCCAGCAGCAGGGCTCCCAGCAGCAGGGCTCCAGCAGCAGGGCTCCATGCAGCAGGGCTCCATGCAGCAGGGCTCCAGCAGCAGGGCTCCATGCAGCAGGGCTCCATGCAGCAGGGCTCCCAGCAGCAGGGCTCCCAGCAGCAGGGCTCCAGCAGCAGGGCTCCAGCAGCAGGGCTCCCAGCAGCAGGGCTCCCAGCAGCAGGGCTCCCAGCAGCAGGGCTCCAGCAGCAGGGCTCCCAGCAGCAGGGCTCCCAGCAGCAGGGCTCCATGCAGCAGGGCTCCCAGCAGCAGGGCTCCAGCAGCAGGGCTCCCAGCAGCAGGGCTCCCAGCAGCAGGGCTCCATGCAGCAGGGCTCCATGCAGCAGGGCTCCAGCAGCAGGGCTCCATGCAGCAGGGCTCCATGCAGCAGGGCTCCATGCAGCAGGGCTCCCAGCAGCAGGGCTCCAGCAGCAGGGCTCCCAGCAGCAGGGCTCCCAGCAGCAGGGCTCCATGCAGCAGGGCTCCATGCAGCAGGGCTCCATGCAGCAGGGCTCCAGCAGCAGGGCTCCAGCAGCAGGGCTCAGGGTGCTGGGTGGTGGGCTCCCAGCAGCAGGGCTCCCAGCAGCAGGGCTCCCAGCAGCAGGGCTCCCAGCAGCAGGGCTCCCAGCAGCAGGGCTCCATGCAGCAGGGCTCCATGCAGCAGGGCTCCATGCAGCAGGGCTCCATGCAGCAGGGCTCCCAGCAGCAGAGCTCCATGCAGCAGGGCTCCAGCAGCAGGGCTCCATGCAGCAGGGCTCCATGCAGCAGGGCTCCCAGCAGCAGGGCTCCATGCAGCAGGGCTCCCAGCAGCAGAGCTCCCAGCAGCAGAGCTCCCAGCAGCAGAGCTCCCAGCAGCAGGGCTCCCAGCAGCAGGGCTCCATGCAGCAGGGCTCCCAGCAGCAGAGCTCCCAGCAGCAGGGCTCCAGCAGCAGGGCTCCATGCAGCAGGGCTCCATGCAGCAGGGCTCCCAGCAGCAGGGCTCCCAGCAGCAGGGCTCCCAGCAGCAGGGCTCCATGCAGCAGGGCTCCCAGCAGCAGGGCTCCCAGCAGCAGAGCTCCATGCAGCAGGGCTCCATGCAGCAGGGCTCCATGCAGCAGGGCTCCAGCAGCAGAGCTCCCAGCAGCAGGGCTCCCAGCAGCAGGGCTCCCAGCAGCAGGGCTCCCAGCAGCAGGGCTCCAGCAGCAGGGCTCCCAGCAGCAGGGCTCCCAGCAGCAGGGCTCCATGCAGCAGGGCTCCCAGCAGCAGGGCTCCAGCAGCAGGGCTCCCAGCAGCAGGGCTCCCAGCAGCAGGGCTCCATGCAGCAGGGCTCCATGCAGCAGGGCTCCAGCAGCAGGGCTCCATGCAGCAGGGCTCCATGCAGCAGGGCTCCATGCAGCAGGGCTCCCAGCAGCAGGGCTCCAGCAGCAGGGCTCCCAGCAGCAGGGCTCCCAGCAGCAGGGCTCCATGCAGCAGGGCTCCATGCAGCAGGGCTCCATGCAGCAGGGCTCCAGCAGCAGGGCTCCAGCAGCAGGGCTCAGGGTGCTGGGTGGTGGGCTCCCAGCAGCAGGGCTCCCAGCAGCAGGGCTCCCAGCAGCAGGGCTCCCAGCAGCAGGGCTCCATGCAGCAGGGCTCCATGCAGCAGGGCTCCATGCAGCAGGGCTCCATGCAGCAGGGCTCCCAGCAGCAGAGCTCCCAGCAGCAGAGCTCCATGCAGCAGGGCTCCAGCAGCAGGGCTCCATGCAGCAGGGCTCCATGCAGCAGGGCTCCCAGCAGCAGGGCTCCATGCAGCAGGGCTCCCAGCAGCAGAGCTCCCAGCAGCAGAGCTCCCAGCAGCAGAGCTCCCAGCAGCAGGGCTCCCAGCAGCAGGGCTCCATGCAGCAGGGCTCCCAGCAGCAGAGCTCCCAGCAGCAGGGCTCCAGCAGCAGGGCTCCATGCAGCAGGGCTCCATGCAGCAGGGCTCCATGCAGCAGGGCTCCCAGCAGCAGGGCTCCCAGCAGCAGGGCTCCATGCAGCAGGGCTCCCAGCAGCAGGGCTCCCAGCAGCAGAGCTCCATGCAGCAGGGCTCCATGCAGCAGGGCTCCATGCAGCAGGGCTCCATGCAGCAGAGCTCCCAGCAGCAGGGCTCCAGCAGCAGGGCTCCAGCAGCAGGGCTCCCAGCAGCAGGGCTCCCAGCAGCAGGGCTCCCAGCAGCAGGGCTCCAGCAGCAGGGCTCCCAGCAGCAGGGCTCCCAGCAGCAGGGCTCCCAGCAGCAGGGCTCCAGCAGCAGGGCTCCCAGCAGCAGGGCTCCCAGCAGCAGGGCTCCCAGCAGCAGGGCTCCAGCAGCAGGGCTCCCAGCAGCAGGGCTCCAGCAGCAGGGCTCCCAGCAGCAGGGCCCCCAGCAGCAGGGCTCCAGCAGCAGGGCTCCCAGCAGCAGGGCTCCATGCAGCAGGGCTCCAGCAGCAGGGCTGGGGGTGCTGGGTGGTGGGCTCCAGCAGCAGGGCTCCCAGCAGCAGAGCTCCCAGCAGCAGGGCTCCAGCAGCAGAGCTCCAGCAGCAGGGCTCCAGCAGCAGGGCTCCCAGCAGCAGAGCTCCCAGCAGCAGAGCTCCCAGCAGCAGGGCTCCCAGCAGCAGGGCTCCAGCAGCAGGGCTCCCAGCAGCAGAGCTCCCAGCAGCAGGGCTCCCAGCAGCAGGGCTCCCAGCAGCAGGGCTCCAGCAGCAGGGCTCCCAGCAGCAGGGCTCCCAGCAGCAGGGCTCCCAGCAGCAGGGCTCCAGCAGCAGGGCTCCATGCAGCAGGGCTCCATGCAGCAGGGCTCCATGCAGCAGGGCTCCATGCAGCAGGGCTCCATGCAGCAGAGCTCCCAGCAGCAGGGCTCCATGCAGCAGGGCTCCCAGCAGCAGGGCTCCAGCAGCAGGGCTCCCAGCAGCAGGGCTCCCAGCAGCAGGGCTCCCAGCAGCAGGGCTCCATGCAGCAGGGCTCCCAGCAGCAGAGCTCCCAGCAGCAGAGCTCCATGCAGCAGGGCTCCATGCAGCAGGGCTCCATGCAGCAGGGCTCCCAGCAGCAGGGCTCCCAGCAGCAGGGCTCCCAGCAGCAGGGCTCCATGCAGCAGGGCTCCATGCAGCAGAGCTCCCAGCAGCAGGGCTCCCAGCAGCAGGGCTCCCAGCAGCAGAGCTCCATGCAGCAGGGCTCCATGCAGCAGGGCTCCCAGCAGCAGAGCTCCCAGCAGCAGAGCTCCATGCAGCAGGGCTCCCAGCAGCAGAGCTCCCAGCAGCAGAGCTCCATGCAGCAGGGCCCCCAGCAGCAGGGCTCCAGCAGCAGGGCTCGGGGTCCTGGGCAGTGGGCTCCCCCCAGCAGGGCTCCCAGCAGCAGCCCCCGGCCCCGGGCGGCTCAGTTGGAGGCATCTGAATGGACGCTGCCGGCGTCCCCGGCCGGGGAGGTGACGGAGGAGGGGGGTGGCTGCCTCCTGCCAGCTGCCATTGCTCTGCAGGCAGGGGCAACAGACCCCCTCAGGGCAGCCTGCCCCCGGCTGGGGCTTGGGGCAGGGGGAGGAGGGGAGCTGGAGGTGTGGAGGGCAGGGGAGATGGACCTGGGGGGGCTCTGGGATCCAACCAAGGGGAGCTGGGAGGGGGCTAGGACATAACCAAGGGGAGCTGGAGGGGCCTAGGACACAACCAAGGGGAGATGGAGATGTTGAGGGCAGGGAAGGTGGACGTGGGGGGGCCTGGGATCCAACCAAGGGGAGCTGGGGGGGGCTAGGACATAACCAAGGGGAGCTGGAGGTGCCTGGGACACAACCAAGGGGAGCTGGGGGGGGCCTGAGACACAACCAAGGGGAGCTGGGGGGGGCCTGGGACACAACCAAGGGGAGATGGAGGTGTGGAGGGCAGAGAAGGTGAACCTGGGGGGTCTGGGATCCAACCAAGGGGAGCTGGGGGGGGTGGGACACAACCAGGGGGAGCTGGAGGTGTGGAGGGCAGGGGAGATGGACCTGGGGGGGCCTGGGATCCAACCAAGGGGAGCTGGGAGGGGTTGGGACACAACTTGGGGGGGCCTGGGACCCAACCAAGGTGAACCTGGAGATGTTTCCAAGGTAACCAAGTTCCCCTTGGCCCCAGAGAGGACTCCGCAGCCTCTCTGAGGGCTCTGAAGCCTCCAAGCTTCTTTTTTCCCCTGCCCCACTTAACCCAAGCTGGGGGGAGGGGAGCATGGGAGGGGTCAGTGTGGGGTGGGGGAGGGCTGGGGTCAGTGCTGGGGAGGGGGAGGGCAGGGCTGGCTCTTACCTCGAGGCGCTGTGTCGTGTACAGAGGGTTGCTCACCATGGCCTCAAACCTCCCTGCCTGGTGCAGGACATGGTGCAAGGAATCCACCTGGGAGGAGGCCAACAGTGAGAGGGGGAGGGGAGGGGAGGGCAAGGCAAGGAGGGGAGGGGAGGGCAAGGAGGGGAGGGGAGGGCAAGGAGGGGAGGGGAGGGGAGGGCAAGGAGGGGAGGGGAGGGGAGGGCAAGGAGGGGAGGGGAGGGGAGGGCAGGAGGTTGGTTTGAGGTCATGGAGCTAGGGAAGGGCTGCAGAGGAGCTTGGAGCTCCTGCAGGCCAAGCCTGGACCCAGCCCTGCCCCAGGGCACCTCCAGGCCCTGGCCCTCAGCACCACAGCTCCAGGAGACCCCCCCGGGGCTGGGGGCTGCAGCTCTGCCCCTGGGCAGCAGCCTGGCACAGGCCTGGCACAGCCCTGCAGGCAGCAGCAGCTCTGCCCCTGGGCAGCAGCCTGGCACAGGCCTGGCACAGCCCTGCAGGCAGCAGCAGCTCTGCCCCTGGGCAGCAGCCTGGCACAGGCCTGGCACAGCCCTGCAGGCAGCAGCAGCTCTGCCCCTGGGCAGCAGCCTGGCACAGGCCTGGCACAGCCCTGCAGGCAGCAGCAGCTCTGCCCCTGCCCAAGCTCAGCCTTGCCCTGGGGGCAGCTCCAGCTCCCCTGGTGCCAGCCCTCAGCCCCGCAAGGCTCAGCCCCGCAGGGCTCAGCACCACAACCCTCAGCCCCACAGAGCTCAACCCCAGAGGGCTCAGCACCACAACCCTCAGCCCTGCAGAGCTCAGCACCACAACCCTCAGCCCCAGAGGGCTCAGCCCCAGAGGGCTCAGCCCCGCAGAGCTCAGCCCCAGAGGGCTCAGCACCACAACCCTCAGCCCCACAACCCTCAGCCCTGCAGAGCTCAGCACCACAACCCTCAGCCCCACAACCCTCAGCCCTGCAGAGCTCAGCACCACAACCCTCAGCCCCACAGAGCTCAGCCCCAGAGGGCTCAACCCCAGAGGGCTCAGCCCCCACAACCCTCAGCCCCACAGAGCTCAGCCCCAGAGAGCTCAGCCCCAGAGAGCTCAGCCCCCACAACCCTCAGCCCTGCAGAGCTCAGCCCCAGAGAGCTCAGCCCCAGAGAGCTCAGCCCCACAAGCCTCAGCCCCAGCTGGCTGCAGCCTCCCCACTGACCTGTGCCTGGACGCCGGTGCCCAGGGGGGGAGCTCTGGTAGGAGCTCAGAGCCTGCAGGCTGAGGAAGGCCTCCCCGGCCGCTGCCATCTTGAAGGAGCCAGAGGAGGCTGAGGAGGAGGAGGAGGAGGACACAAACCGACCCCAGGCCGTCACAACCTGGCCCCCAGCCCCCTCCCCAGCGCCCCCCAGCGGGGCTGTGGGCTGGCCCTGGCTGCCTCACCTGAGCTGGGGGTGGCTGGGGAGCTGCCCTGGGGGCCCTGGGCGCCCACGCTGGCGGCGTCCACGGCGCTCTTGGCGGCGTAGATGTTGGCCTCCTCCTGGAACTTGCCCATGTTCTTCTTGTAGCGAATCCTCTTGTTGCCAAACCAGTTGGAGACCTGCAGCCACCCCCAGAGACCCCCAGAGACCACCACGGGCTGACCAAAGCCTCCCTGCCCCCACCAGAGGGTGACCAAAGCCTCCCTGCCCCCACCAGGGGCTGACCAAAGCCTCCCTGCCCTCCCCAGGGAGTGACCAAAGCCTCCCCAGGGGGTGACCAAAGCCTCCCTGCCCTCCCCAAGGGGTGACCAAAGCCTCCCCAGGGGGTGACCAAAGCCTCCCTGCCCTCCCCAGGGAGTGACCAAAGCCTCCCCAGGGGGTGACCAAAGCCTCCCTGCCCTCCCCACAGGGTGACCAAAGCCTCCCTGCCCTCCCCAGGGAGTGACCAAAGCATCCCCAGGGGGTGACCAAAGCCTCTCTGCCCTCCTCACAGCCCTGGGGAACCCTCTGGGGGGTGGATTCCGCTGGGGGTTGGATCCCCTTGGGGGGGGGTGGATCCCTCTGGGGGGGGTGGATCCCTCTGGGGGGGGGATGGATCCCTTCTTGGGGGGGGGGATGGATCCCTCCCTGAGCTTCCCCAGCCCCAGCTCTGCCTCCTGAGGGGCAGCAGCCAGCTCCAGGCCCCGCAGCAGAGCTCAGCCCCGGGGTGAGGAGCTGGGGGGGAGGCAGAGCGGGCAGGGGGCGAGGGGAGGCGGCAGGCAGCCCCCACCTGGGAGACTGTGATGCCTCCTCTCTTGGCCAGCTCCTCCTTGGCCTCCTCGCTGGGGTAGGGGTTGCTCAGGTGGGAGTAGAAGTACTCGTTCAGCACCTCCGTCGCCTGCTTGCTGAAGTTGCGCCGCTTGCGCCTGCGGGGGGCGGCGGCTCAGGGACCCCGGCACGGGACCCCCGGATCAGGGACCCCCAGCATGGGACCCCCGGATCAGGGACCCGTGGATCAGGGACCCCCAGCATGGGACCCCCGCACCGGGACCCCCGGCATGGGGACCCCCGGCATGGGACCCCCGGATCAGGGACCCCCGGATCAGGGACCCCCGGATCAGGGACCCCCCGGATGGGACCCCCGGCATGGGACCCCCGGAACGGGACCCCCGGATCAGGGACCCCCCCAGCCCAGACACCTCCAGCACGGGACCCCCGGATCAGGGACCCCCGAATCAGGGACCTCCAGCCTGGGACCTCCAGCCCAGGACCCCCCAGCTCAGGCACCCCCAGCCTGGAACCCCCAGATCAGGCACCCCCAGACCAGGGACCCCCAGACCCAGGGACCCCCGGCATGGGACCCCCCGGATCAGGGACCCCCAGATTATGGAACCCCAGCCCAGGGACCCCCGGCCCAGGGACCCCCGGCCCAGACACTCCCAGCCCGGAACCCCCAGATCAGGGACCCCCAGACCAGGGACCTCCGGAGGGGCCACAGCACCCCCAGCCCAGACACCCCCAGCCCAGGACCCATGGATCAGGCACCTCCAGCCCAGGACCCCCCCAGCTCAGGCACCCCCCAGCCTGGGACCCCCCAGATCAGGGACCCCCAGATCAGGGACCCCCAGCCTGGCACCCCCTGGCTCGGGACCCCCAGAGGGGCCATAGCACCCCCAGCTCAGGCACCCCCGGCCCAGGACCCCCAGCCCAGCACCCCCAGCCCAGGCACTCCTAGCCCAGGACCCCTGGATCAGACACCCCTGGCCCAGGCACCCCTGGGGTGGCCACAGCGCCCCCAAAATAGACCAAACTAGACCCAAAATAGGCCAAATTGGGGCTGCTCAGGGGCACCCCCCAGCCCAGGCACCCCCAGAGCAGACACAGTGGCCACAAGATAGCCAAATCAGACCCAAAATAGGCCAAAAAAAGGCCAAATTAGACCCAAAACAGACCAAAGTCAGAGTCAAAAATGGCCAAATCAGATCCAAAATAATAGACCAAAGTTGGAGTCAGAAATGGCCAAATCAGACCCAAAATAGACCAAAAAAGGCCAAATTAGACTGAAATTAGACCCAAAATAGGCCAAAGTTGGAGTAAAAAAATGGCCAAATTAGACCCAAAAAAGGCCAAATCAGAGCCAAAATAGACCAAATTGGACCCAAAGTGGCCAGACTCAGAAATGGCCAAATTGGACCCAAAATAGGCCCAAAAAAGGCCAAATCAGACCCAAAATAGACCAAAGTCAGAGTCAGAAATGGCCAAATTGGACCCAAAATAGACCAAATTAGACCCAAAATAGACCAAAGCCACAGTCAGAAATGGCCAAATTGGACCCAAAAGAGGCCAAATCAGACCCAAAATAGACCAAAAAAGGCCAAATTAGACCCAAAATAGACCAAAGTCAGAGTCAGAAATGGCCAAATCAGACCCAAAATAGACCCAAAAAAGGCCAAATCAGACCCAAAATAGACCAAAAAAGGCCAAATCAGACCCAAAATAGACCAAAAAAGGCCAAATCAGACCCAAAATAGACCAAAAAAAAGGCCAAATCAGACCCAAAATAGACCAAAAAAGGCCAAATCAGACCCAAAATAGACCAAAAAAGGCCACATCAGACCCAAAATAGACCAAAAAAGGCCAAATCAGACCCAAATTAGACCAAAAAAGGCCAAATCAGACCCAAATTAGACCCAAATTAGACCAAAGTCGGAGTCAGAAATGGCCAAATTGGACCCAAAATAGACCCAAAAAGGCCAAATCAGACCCAAATTAGACCCAAAAAGGCCAAATCAGACCCAAAATAGACCCAAAAAGGCCAAATCAGACCCAAAATAGACCAAAAAAGGCCAAATCAGACCCAAATTAGACCAAAAAAGGCCAAATCAGACCCAAAATAGACCAAAAAAAGGCCAAATCAGACCCAAAATAGACCCAAAAAAGGCCAAATCAGACCCAAAATAGACCCAAAAAAGGCCAAATCAGACCCAAATTAGACCAAAGTCAGAGTCAGAAATGGCCAAATCAGACCCAAAATAGACCCAAAAAAGGCCAAATTAGACCCAAAAATAGACCCAAAAAAGGCCAAATTAGACCCAAAATAGACCAAAAAAGGCCAAATTAGACCCATATCAGACCAAAGTCAGAGTCAGAAATGGCCAAATCAGACCCAAAATAGACCAAAAAAGGCCAAATCAGACCCAAAATAGACCCAAATTAGACCAAAGTCGGAGTCAGAAATGGCCAAATCAGACCCAAAATAGACCAAAAAAGGCCAAATCAGACCCAAACCAGACCAAATTGGAGGCCCCTGGCATTCCCCCAGCGCCCTCTGCCTCCCTCTGCCGCCCCCTGGCGGCACCTGGCGTCGAGGAAGCGGGAGCGCAGGATCATGACGGCCTCGCAGGTGCTCTGCTTGAGCTGCATCTGGATGGTGCTGAACTTGCCGTGGATGATGCTGACCATGCGCTCGATCTCCTTGGGGGAGATGGGCCTGGTCCTGCTCTGCTCCCTCAGCAGGTTCATCACGTGGGTGGTGAACTCACTGCAGGCCTGCAGGGACACCAGGGTGGATCCCCAGAGCGGCAGAGCAGCCCCCCCCAGACCCCCAACCCACACCCCCCAACCCCTTCCTGCGCCGGGAGGCAGCCAGGGGAGCTCCCCCCGGGGCCCTTCCTGCGGCCAACTCAGCCTGCAGGAGGCAGCCAGGAGGGCACAGGAGGTGGCTGAGGGCTTCAGCGGCGTCCCACAGCCCCCTCCAAGGGGGGCACAGCCCCCTGGGGCCAAGGCTGAGCCCAGGGCTGAGCCCTAGGGAGGCCTCCTGAGGCTCCACAGCTCCCCAGGGGGGACCCTCCTGAGCCTGGAACCTTCCTGAGCTGGAACCCTCCTGAGCCTCCACAGCTCCCCAGGGGGAACCCTCCTGAGCCTGGAACTGAGCCTGCAGCCCTCCTGAGCCTGGAGCCCTCCTGATCCCTGGAACCCTCCTGAGCCCTGGAGCCCTCCTGAGCCTCCACAGCTCCCCAGGGGGAACTCTCCTGAGCCTGGAACCTTCCTGAGCTGGAACCCTCCTGAGCCCTGGAGCCCTCCTGAGGCTCCACCCCCAGCCTGGGGGGGTGGGCAGGGGGCTCTGGAGGTCACCCAGCCCAAGCCCCCTGCCCACAGCAGGCTGCCAGGAGGGCACCCAGGGGGCAGCTGGGGTCGGGAGCTCTGCAGGGAGGACTCCACCAAACCTCTCCCAGGCCTCTGAAGCCTCCAAGCCAAGAGGTTGCTGCTGCTGCTGGCACCTCCTGGGCACAGCCCTGGGCACCCCTCAGCTGCTGCCAGCCCCAGCCCCATGCCCCCCAGCACGCAGCAGATGCCCTCTGGGGGCTGCCCCCCAGCAGCAGCAGCACCCAGGGAGGTGCCCTCAGCCTCTCCTCCAGCCCTGCTGGGCTCTGCCCTGGGCACTGCCAGCTGGGGGGGGTGCCCAGCCCTGGCTGGGGCAGGAGCAGCTCCCTCTGTGCCCTGCTGCCCACACTCTGCCTCCTGCCCCCCCAGCAGAGCTCCTTGGGGGCCTCCTTGCTGCCCCCTGCCCCCCTTGGTGCCCCCTGCAGCACTGCCAGTCCCTCCCCAGCAGCTGGGGCCAGGGGCTTGCCCCTCCCTGCCCTTGCCCTGGGGGCACCTCAGGACCCTCCTCTCTCCCCCCACCCCCTCCAGCCTGGCACCAGCCTGCCCCCACTGCTGCCAGCCTGGGCCCACAGCAGCCTCTCCCTGAGGTCACTCAGGAAGCTCTTGGCCAAGCCTGGGCCTAGCTCTGACTCTTGGGGAAGCCTCTGGGGGTTGGAACCCCCTGGGGGGTTCCCCCAGCCCCCTTGGGGTCCCTTCCTGAGCCTGGAGCCCTCTGGAGCTTGAACCCCTCTGGGGGTCCCCCCAGTCCCCTTGGGGGTCTCCTCCTGAGCCTGGAGCCCTCTGGGGGGTTCCCCCCAGCCCCCTTGGGGTCCCTTCCTGAGCCTGGAGCCCTCTGGAGCTTGACCCCTCCTGGGGGGGTCCCCCCAGCCCCCTTGGGGTCCCTTCCTGAGCCTGGAGCCCTCTGGAGCTTGAACCCCTCCTGGGGGGGGGGGTCCCCCCAGCCCCCCTCCCCCCTTCACCCAACCCCTGTCCCCCACCCCCCCTCAACCTTTTCCTTTGGTCTTCATTCTCCTCACCCTACCTCTGAGAGCTTCCAACTCAATGAGGAGGAGGAAGAGGAGGAGGAGGAGGAGGTGGGGGTGGGAGGAAGTCACCTGAGCCCTGAAGCTTCCAACCCCCAGCCCCAGGGGGAGGACAACAGAAAGCAAAGCCAGGAGGGGGGAGGGGAGGGGAGAGGGGGGTGAGAGGCAGGGCAGGGGGTGGGCTGAGGAGGAGGAGGAGGGGCAGGGGGAGGGGGGAGGAAGGCCTCTGGCATGCAGGAGGATCACCTGTTCATACTTCTCTAGCTCTGAGTGGTAAATCTCTCGGATCTGGGAGAGCTTGGCCCTGTAGTCAGAGTGCTCAATGCTATTGTCATGGGGACAGCCACCTGAGCTTGCTGCCACAGCCACTGGTGGTGCTGCTCCTCCTCCTCCTCCTCCTCCTCCTCCTCTTCCTCTCTTCTCAGGCCCAGAGACTCCCTCAGCCAGCAGCATGTTGTCCAGCCTCAGCAGCTGAGCATCTGGGGGGTCCTCCTCCTGCAGCCCACGGATGCTGAGCACTGAGGGGGGAGAGGGGAGAGAAAGGTCAGAGCCTGCAGGAGCCCCTGCGGCCCCCCCAGAGCCTGCCTGGGACCCCCAGGGCCTGCCTGAGCCCCCCAGCCCCTGCCTGAGCCCTTGCTGCCCCCCCCAGAGCCTGCCTGGGACCCCCCAGCCCCTGCCTCAGCACCCCAGGGCCTGCAGGAGCCCCTGCTGCCCCCCCAGCCCCTGCCTGAGCCCCTGCTGCCCCCCCCAGGGCCTGCCTGGGACCCCCCAGCCCCTGCCTCAGCACCCCAGGGCCTGCAGGAGCCCCTGCTGCCCCCCAGGGCCTGCCTGGGGCCCCCAGAGCCTGCCTGGGACCTCCAGAGCCTGCCTGAGCCCCTGCTGCCCCCCCAGGGCCTGCCAGGGACCCCCAGGACCTGCCTGAGCCCCCCAGAGCCTGCAGGAGCCCCTGCTGCCCCCCCAGGGCCTGCCTGGGACCCCCAGGGCCTGCCTGAGCCCCCCAGCCCCTGCCTGAGCCCTTGCTGCCCCCCCCAGAGCCTGCCTGGGACCCCCAGCCCCTGCCTCAGCACCCCAGGGCCTGCAGGAGCCCCTGCTGCCCCCCCAGGGCCTGCCTGGGACCTCCAGAGCCTGCCTGAGCCCCTGCTGCCCCCCAGGGCCTGCCAGGGACCCCCAGGACCTGCCTGAGCCCCCCAGAGCCTGCAGGAGCCCCTGCTGCCCCCCCCAGGGCCTGCCTGGGACCCCCAGGGCCTGCAGGAGCCCCCCAGAGCCTGCAGGAGCCCCTGCTGCCCCCCAGCCCCTGCCTGAGCCCCTGCTGCCCCCCCAGGGCCTGCCTGGGGCCCCCAGAGCCTGCCTGGGACCTCCAGAGCCTGCCTGAGCCCCTGCTGCCCCCCAGGGCCTGCAGGAGCCCCCCAGTGCCTGCCTGGGACCCCCAGCCCCTGCCTGGGACCCCCCAGCCCCTGCCTGAGGCACTGCTGCCCCCCAGGGCCTTCCTGAGCCCCCCCAGGGCCTGCCTGGGGCCCCCAGCCCCTGCCTGAGCCCCCCAGAGCCTGCCTGGGACCCCCAGGTCCTGCCTGAGCCCCTGCTGCCCCCCAGGGCCTGCAGGAGCCCCCCCAGTGCCTGCCTGGGACCCCCAGCCCCTGCCTGGGACCCCCCAGCCCCTGCCTGAGGCACTGCTGCCCCCCAGGGCCTTCCTGAGCCCCCCAGGGCCTGCCTGGGGCCCCCAGCCCCTGCCTGAGCCCCCCAGAGCCTGCCTGGGGCCCCCAGGGCCTGCAGGAGCCACTGCTGCCCCCCAGGCCCTGCCTGGGACCCCCAGAGCCTGCAGGAGCCACTGCTGCCCCCCCAGCCCCTGCCTGAGCCACTCCTGCCCCCCAGGCCCTGCCTGAGCCCCCCAGGGCCTGCCTGGGACCCCCAGGGGCCTCCCTGAGACCCCCAGCAGCTTCCTGAGCCCCCCAGCCCCTGCCCCAGGCCCCCAGCAGCTCTGAGGCTGCTCCCAGCCTTCAACTCCCTGCTGAGGCCTTCAGCAGCTCTGGCTCCAGCCCTGGGCCCCCTCCCAACCCCCCCAGAGCCCAGCTGAGCCCTCCCTGGGTGCCCCTGAGCCCTCCCTGGGTGCTGCTGAGCTCTCCCTGGGGCTCCTGAGCCCTCCCTGGGGGCTGCTGAGCCCTCCCTGGGGGCTGCTGGAGCTGTGCAGCAGAGCAGCCCCAGGGGGGGAGATCCTCCCCCTGCCTCCCCCCCAGGCTGCCAGGCTTTCATTCAGCCCTAATTAGCCTCTAATTAACGAGATGCAAATGGCTCTGCACTGATTGCATTTGCATAGGGGGCAGGGAGGCCTCAGCAGCCCGGGGGCTAATTAAGGGTTAATTAGAAGCAGAGTAATTAGCATGCAGGTGGGGAGGGGGCAGAGGATGCTCCAGAGGAGGCTCAGTGGAGGCTGCTGGGGGAGAGAAAGAGCTCCAGGGGCAGGGAAGAGGAAGAGGAAGAGCTCCAGGGGCAGGGGGGGAGAGAGGAAGAGGAAGAGCTCCAGGGGCAGGGGAGAGGAAGAGCTCCAGGGGCAGGGGAGAGGAAGAGCTCCAGGAGCAGGGGAGAGGAAGAGCTCCAGGAGCAGGGGAGAGGAAGAGCTCCAGGGGCAGGGCAGAGGAAGAGCTCCAGGGGCAGGGCAGAGGAAGAGCTCCAGGGGCAGGGCAGAGGAAGAGCTCCAGGAGCAGGGCAGAGGAAGAGCTCCAGGGGCAGGGGAGAGGAAGAGCTCCAGGGGCAGGGCAGAGGAAGAGCTCCAGGGGCAGGGCAGAGGAAGAGCTCCAGGGGCAGAGGAAGAGCTCCAGGGGCAGGGCAGAGGAAGAGCTCCAGGAGCAGGGCAGAGGAAGAGCTCCAGGGGCAGGGGAGAGGAAGAGCTCCAGGGGCAGGGGAGAGGAAGAGCTCCAGGGGGCAGGGGGAGAGGAAGAGCTCCAGGGGCAGGGGAGAGGAAGAGCTCCAGGGGCAGCTCCAGGGGGCAGGGCAGAGGAAGAGCTCCAGGGGCAGGGCAGAGGAAGAGCTCCAGGGGCAGGGCAGAGGAAGAGCTCCAGGGGCAGGGCAGAGGAAGAGCTCCAGGGGCAGGGCAGAGGAAGAGCTCCAGGGGCAGGGCAGAGGAAGAGCTCCAGGGGGCAGGGGAGAGGAAGAGCTCCAGGGGCAGGGGAGAGGAAGAGCTCCAGAAGCAGCTCCAGGAGCAGGGGAGAGGAAGAGCTCCAGGGGCAGCTCCAGGAGCAGGGGAGAGGAAGAGCTCCAGGGGCAGGGCAGAGGAAGAGCTCCAGGAGCAGCTCCAGGGGCAGGGCAGAGGAAGAGCTCCAGGGGCAGGGCAGAGGAAGAGCTCCAGGGGCAGCTCCAGGAGCTTGGAGCTGGCTTTGAGCTGCCCCAGAGCTGGGACCAGCTCCACCTTTGTCTTCTCCACCTTCCCCAATCCCTGGTTTGGTTTTTCCCCCCCTCTGGAACCTCTTTTGCTGCCAACCTGGAGCCCTGCTCAGCACCCCCAAGGTGGGGCCCCAGCTGAGCCCCCCCCTGGCCTCCCCCAGCAGCTTCAGCTCCTCCAACCCCCCCCCCCCCCCCAGCTGCTGCACAGCCCCCAGCCCCCCCAGCCCTGAGCTGGGGACCCCCCTGGGGAGGGGAGGAGCTGCTGGGGGGGGTGGGGGGCAGCTGGGGCCTGGGGGGGCTGCAACCCACCTGCCCTCTCCTTGATCTCGCAGAGCACACTGAAGAGAGCTGGCTTCATCCTGTGGCAGTTCAGGGAATGCTTCCTGCAGGCAGGGAGGGAAGGAAGGAGGCAGTCAGGGAGGGGCAGGAGCCCAGGAGGGAAGGGAGAAGGAGCCTGGGGGGGAAGGAGCCTGGAAGAGGGAAGAGGGAAGGAGCCTGGAAGAGGGAAGGGGGAAGGAGCCTGGAAGGGGGGAAGGAGTCTGGGGGGGGAAGGGGGGAAGGAGCCTAGAATGAATCAGGAAGGAGCCAGGAAGCAATCAGGAAGGGAGTCTGGAGGGAACCAGGAATGAACCAGGAAGGAACCAAGATCAAGAACCAGTGCTGAGCCCAGCCCAGCCCCAGGGGGATCAGGATGAGCCCAGGGCAGCCCCAGGGGGGACCAAGGTGAGCCCAGGGGGGACCAGGATGAGCTCAGGGCAGCCCCAGGGGGATCAGGACGAGCTCAGGGGCAGCCCCAGGGGGACCAAGGTGAGCCCAGGGGGGACCAGGATGAGCTCAGGGCAGCCCCAGGGGGATCAGGATGAGCCCAGGGCAGCCCCAGGAGGGATCAGGATGAGCCCAGGGCAGCCTCAGGGGGATCAGGATGAGCCCAGGGCAGCCCCAGGGGGATCAGGATGAGCCCAGGGCAGCCCCAGGAGGGATCAGGATGAGCCCAGGGCAGCCCCAGGAGGGATCAGGATGAGCCCAGGGCAGCCCCAGGGGGATCAGGACGAGCTCAGGGCAGCCCCAGGGGGACCAAGGTGAGCCCAGGGGGGGACCAGGATGAGCTCAGGGCAGCCCCAGGGGCGATCAGGATGAGCCCAGGGCAGCCCCAGGGGGGATCAGTGCCAGGCAAGAACCAAGGCTGGGGAGGGGTCGGGGCCGGGGCACAGCCCAGGCTGGGGACCACCCCCCCCGGGGGGGGCAGGGCCAAGGCTCGGGCAGGACCCAGCGCGGCCAAGAGCCAAGGCTGAGGCTCGGGGGGTGGCGCTCAGGACCCTCCTGGGGGCTCTGCCCCCCAGCCCCAGCTGCCTGCAGCCCGGCCCCGGCCTCCCCCTCGCCGCTCCGCACCTCCCGGGGGGGGGGGGGGGAGGCGAACCCCGGGACCCCCTCCCGGTGCCCCGGGGGCCGGGGGGGGGTGGAGCAGAGAAGCCTCCGGGCCGGCGGGGAACGGAGCTGCAACTTCTCCGGCGGGACCCTCCCCGCCGAACCGGCGCCGAGCCGCTCTCCCCGCGCCCGCCGAGCTGAGTCACGGCGGCCGGGAAGCGGCCGGTACCGAGCAGCCGGTACCGAGCAGCCCCCCCCCCGGACCCCCCCGCCCCCGCCGGTACCTGGCCTGGGCCTCGTCCAGGCTCTGGTCGGTGATGGCCATGATCTGCTGCAGGACATCGCCGGTATCGTGATGCGCGGGGGGCGGGGGGGGGGGGCGGCGGCGGCTGCCGGATCGCCGGGGGCGGCCGGGGGAGGGGGCGGGATGCCGCCGGGCAGGCTCACCCCGGCGCCGTGAGCCGCCGCCGCCGCCAGCAGCCGCGAGGGGTCCTCCATGGCGGGGGCGGGGGGGGGGGCTGAGGGTGGGGGCCGCGGCCCCGGTGCCTCGCACACGACAGGGCTCAGGGCCCCGCAGCTTTCCTTCCCTTCCCCCCCCCCCGCCCCGGCCGCCGCCGCCGCCGCCGGCTCCGCCGCTGCCCGCCAGGACACGCCCCCCTTCCTCCGGCCCCCGCCCCCGACGTCAGCGCGGGACACGCCCCCCCCCGCGTTGCGTTGCGTTGCGTTGCGTTGGGGCGCGGCGACAACCCCCACGCGGGACGCGCGCGATCGACGTCGCCGCCAGGCCCCGCCCCCCCCGTCAGACGTCGCTCTGTTGGACACCACACCCCACCCCCCCCCCGCGCGGTGACGTAATACGGCAGGTTAAGCCACGCCCTCCTACGGCGGCGCCGGCGGCGGTGCCTTGGCGTGCCGGCTTACAGCGCCCCCTGCAGGCTGCAGGCTGCTCCTGCTGCCTCCCTTCCAGCCTCAATCTCTGCCTCCTGCTGCTGCTGCTCCTCTCCTCTGCCTCCTCCTTCTTGGCTGCCTCCCCCCCTCTTCCTCCCTTCCTTCTCTCTTCCTCCTCCCCCCCCCCTTCCTCCTCCTCCCCCCCCCTTCCTCCTCCTCTCCCCCCCTTCCTCCTCCTCCCCCCCCCTTCCTCCTCCTCCCCCCCCCTTCCTCCTCCTCCCCCCCCCTTCCTCCTCCTCCCCCCCCTTCCTCCTCCTCCCCCCCTTCCTCCTCCTCCCCCCCTTCCTCCTCCTCCCCCCCCTTCCTCCTCCTCCCCCCCCCTTCCTCCTCCTCCCCCCCCCTTCCTCCTCCTCCCCCCCCCTTCCTCCTCCTCCCCCCTTCCTCCTCCTCCCCCCCCCTTCCTCCTCCTCCCCCTTCCTCCTCCTCCCCCTTCCTCCTCCTCCCCCCTTCCTCCTCCTCCCCCCTTCCTCCTCCTCCCCCCTTCCTCCCTTCCTCCTCCTTCCCCCCCTCTTCAGCCCCAAACCAGCCCCAAACCAGCCCAGGATGACCCAAAGCTGCCCCAAAACACAAAGCAGCCCCAAACGGCCCCAAAACGACCCCAAAACCACAGCTCAACCCTTTCCCTGTTCTGGGCTCTTCCCCCTCCCCAGGGTCTTCCTCTGCTTCTCCTCCTGTGGTCTCCCTCCCTCCCCTTCTCCCCCTGCCTCTCCCTCCCTCCCCTTCTCCCCCTGCCTCTCCCTCCCTCCCCTTCTCCCTCTGGGTCTTCCTCCCTCCCCTTCTCCCCCTGGTCTCTGCTCCTCCTCAGGGCCTCCCTGCAGCCCCCCAGAAGGTCCCAGCAGCAGCAGAGCCACCACAGAGCCACCTCTCAGCCTCCCTCCCTCCCTCCCCAGCACCCCCCAGGAGCTCCTCTCCTCCTCCAGGCCTCCAGAGCCAGGAGCTGCAGCCCAGAGGAAGTCCTCAAGGTCCCAAAAGCCACAGGAGGAAACTTTTATTGCCCAGGTGCCTGGGAGGGGGAGATGGAGACCCCCCTGCCCCAGAGCCCAGCCAGGAGCCCTTCACCTCCTCCCCACCTCCAGGAGCTCTGAGTGACCTCCACAGCTCCCTGGTGGAGCTTTGGCCTTCAGGGGAAGAGGAACCAAGCTGGAGCTGCCCCCAGGGCAAGGCTGAGCTTGGCCAGGGGCAGAGCTGCTGCTGCCTGCAGGGCTGTGCCAGGCCTGTGCCAGGCTGCAGCCCAGGGGCAGAGCTGCTGCTGCCTGCAGGGCTGTGCCAGGCCTGTGCCAGGCTGCTGCCCAGGGGCAGAGCTGCAGCCCCCAGCCCCCGGGGGGGTCTCCTGGAGCTGTGGTGCTGAGGGCCAGGGGCTGGAGGTGCCCTGGGGCAGCCCTGGGTCCAGGCTCAGCCTCCAAGATCTTGAAGGTCTTCTCCAACCCCTTCCAAGCTTCCTGCAGCTCCAGGAGTGGCAGCAGAAGGCTCCAAGCAGCCCTCCCCCCCCAGGAGGGAGGCCCAGAGCAGATCCTCC
>NW_027144999.1:0-29651 GCF_026170545.1 Melanerpes formicivorus
GGAATAAGGTAGGGAAGAATTCTAAGGATCATTTTGACTGCCTCCAGAAGTTAGATCAGATGGCAAATTGATTTGGTGCTAGGTCTTTCCCTTTAGGTTTTACCCCAACAATGTTTTCATTAGTTTCGCTCACTCTCGAAATCAAGCATTTTACAGCAGGTTGGAGCAGCCTGTATCTCAGCACAGGAATAAGGTAGGGAAGAATTCTAAGGATCATTTTGACTGCCTCCAGAAGTTAGATCAGATGGCAAATTGGATTTGGTGCTAGGTCTTTCCCTTTAGGTTTTACCCCAACAATGTTTTCATTAGTTTCGCTCACTCTCGAAATCAAGCATTTTACAGCAGGTTGGAGCAGCCTGTATCTCAGCACAGGAATAAGGTAGGGAAGAATTCAAATACTCATTTTGACTGCCTCCAGAAGTTAGATCAGATGGCAAATTGGATTTGGTGCTAGGTCTTTCCCTTTAGGTTTTACCCCAACAATGTTTTCATTAGTTTCGCTCACTCTCGAAATCAAGCATTTTACAGCAGGTTGGAGCAGCCTGTATCTCAGCACAGGAATAAGGTAGGGAAGAATTCAAATACTCATTTTGACTGCCTCCAGAAGTTAGATCAGATGGCAAATTGGATTTGGTGCTAGGTCTTTCCCTTTAGGTTTTACCCCAACAATGTTTTCATTAGTTTCGCTCACTCTCGAAATCAAGCATTTTACAGCAGGTTGGAGCAGCCTGTATCTCAGCACAGGAATAAGGTAGGGAAGAATTCAAATACTCATTTTGACTGCCTCCAGAAGTTAGATCAGATGGCAAATTGGATTTGGTGCTAGGTCTTTCCCTTTAGGTTTTACCCCAACAATGTTTTCATTAGTTTCGCTCACTCTCGAAATCAAGCATTTTACAGCAGGTTGGAGCAGCCTGTATCTCAGCACAGGAATAAGGTAGGGAAGAATTCTAAGGATCATTTTGACTGCCTCCAGAAGTTAGATCAGATGGCAAATTGGATTTGGTGCTAGGTCTTTCCCTTTAGGTTTTACCCCAACAATGTTTTCATTAGTTTCGCTCACTCTCGAAATCAAGCATTTTACAGCAGGTTGGAGCAGCCTGTATCTCAGCACAGGAATAAGGTAGGGAAGAATTCTAAGGATCATTTTGACTGCCTCCAGAAGTTAGATCAGATGGCAAATTGGATTTGGTGCTAGGTCTTTCCCTTTAGGTTTTACCCCAACAATGTTTTCATTAGTTTCGCTCACTCTCGAAATCAAGCATTTTACAGCAGGTTGGAGCAGCCTGTATCTCAGCACAGGAATAAGGTAGGGAAGAATTCAAATACTCATTTTGACTGCCTCCAGAAGTTAGATCAGATGGCAAATTGGATTTGGTGCTAGGTCTTTCCCTTTAGGTTTTACCCCAACAATGTTTTCATTAGTTTCGCTCACTCTCGAAATCAAGCATTTTACAGCAGGTTGGAGCAGCCTGTATCTCAGCACAGGAATAAGGTAGGGAAGAATTCTAAGGATCATTTTGACTGCCTCCAGAAGTTAGATCAGATGGCAAATTGGATTTGGTGCTAGGTCTTTCCCTTTAGGTTTTACCCCAACAATGTTTTCATTAGTTTCGCTCACTCTCGAAATCAAGCATTTTACAGCAGGTTGGAGCAGCCTGTATCTCAGCACAGGAATAAGGTAGGGAAGAATTCTAAGGATCATTTTGACTGCCTCCAGAAGTTAGATCAGATGGCAAATTGGATTTGGTGCTAGGTCTTTCCCTTTAGGTTTTCCCCAACAATGTTTTCATTAGTTTCGCTCACTCTCGAAATCAAGCATTTTACAGCAGGTTGGAGCAGCCTGTATCTCAGCACAGGAATAAGGTAGGGAAGAATTCTAAGGATCATTTTGACTGCCTCCAGAAGTTAGATCAGATGGCAAATTGGATTTGGTGCTAGGTCTTTCCCTTTAGGTTTTACCCCAACAATGTTTTCATTAGTTTCGCTCACTCTCGAAATCAAAGCATTTTACAGCAGGTTGGAGCAGCCTGTATCTCAGCACAGGAATAAGGTAGGGAAGAATTCTAAGGATCATTTTGACTGCCTCCAGAAGTTAGATCAGATGGCAAATTGGATTTGGTGCTAGGTCTTTCCCTTAGGTTTTACCCCAACAATGTTTTCATTAGTTTCGCTCACTCTCGAAATCAAGCATTTTACAGCAGGTTGGAGCAGCCTGTATCTCAGCACAGGAATAAGGTAGGGAAGAATTCTAAGGATCATTTTGACTGCCTCCAGAAGTTAGATCAGATGGCAAATTGGATTTGGTGCTAGGTCTTTCCCTTTAGGTTTTACCCCAACAATGTTTTCATTAGTTTCGCTCACTCTCGAAATCAAGCATTTTACAGCAGGTTGGAGCAGCCTGTATCTCAGCACAGGAATAAGGTAGGGAAGAATTCTAAGGATCATTTTGACTGCCTCCAGAAGTTAGATCAGATGGCAAATTGGATTTGGTGCTAGGTCTTTCCCTTTAGGTTTTACCCCAACAATGTTTTCATTAGTTTCGCTCACTCTCGAAATCAAGCATTTTACAGCAGGTTGGAGCAGCCTGTATCTCAGCACAGGAATAAGGTAGGGAAGAATTCTAAGGATCATTTTGACTGCCTCCAGAAGTTAGATCAGATGGCAAATTGGATTTGGTGCTAGGTCTTTCCCTTTAGGTTTTACCCCAACAATGTTTTTCATTAGTTTCGCTCACTCTCGAAATCAAGCATTTTACAGCAGGTTGGAGCAGCCTGTATCTCAGCACAGGAATAAGGTAGGGAAGAATTCTAAGGATCATTTTGACTGCCTCCAGAAGTTAGATCAGATGGCAAATTGGATTTGGTGCTAGGTCTTTCCCTTTAGGTTTTACCCCAACAATGTTTTCATTAGTTTCGCTCACTCTCGAAATCAAGCATTTTACAGCAGGTTGGAGCAGCCTGTATCTCAGCACAGGAATAAGGTAGGGAAGAATTCTAAGGATCATTTTGGACTGCCTCCAGAAGTTAGATCAGATGGCAAATTGGATTTGGTGCTAGGTCTTTCCCTTTAGGTTTTACCCCAACAATGTTTTCATTAGTTTCGCTCACCTCTCGAAATCAAGCATTTTACAGCAGGTTGGAGCAGCCTGTATCTCAGCACAGGAATAAGGTAGGGAAGAATTCAAATACTCATTTTGACTGCCTCCAGAAGTTAGATCAGATGGCAAATTGGATTTGGTGCTAGGTCTTTCCCTTTAGGTTTTACCCCCAACAATGTTTTCATTAGTTTCGCTCACTCTCGAAATCAAGCATTTTACAGCAGGTTGGAGCAGCCTGTATCTCAGCACAGGAATAAGGTAGGGAAGAATTCTAAGGATCATTTTGACTGCCTCCAGAAGTTAGATCAGATGGCAAATTGGATTTGGTGCTAGGTCTTTCCCTTTAGGTTTTACCCCAACAATGTTTTCATTAGTTTCGCTCACTCTCGAAATCAAGCATTTTACAGCAGGTTGGAGCAGCCTGTATCTCAGCACAGGAATAAGGTAGGGAAGAATTCAAATACTCATTTTGACTGCCTCCAGAAGTTAGATCAGATGGCAAATTGGATTTGGTGCTAGGTCTTTCCCTTTAGGTTTTACCCCAACAATGTTTTCATTAGTTTCGCTCACTCTCGAAATCAAGCATTTTACAGCAGGTTGGAGCAGCCTGTATCTCAGCACAGGAATAAGGTAGGGAAGAATTCTAAGGATCATTTTGACTGCCTCCAGAAGTTAGATCAGATGGCAAATTGGATTTGGTGCTAGGTCTTTCCCTTTAGGTTTTACCCCAACAATGTTTTCATTAGTTTCGCTCACTCTCGAAATCAAGCATTTTACAGCAGGTTGGAGCAGCCTGTATCTCAGCACAGGAATAAGGTAGGGAAGAATTCTAAGGATCATTTTGACTGCCTCCAGAAGTTAGATCAGATGGCAAATTGGATTTGGTGCTAGGTCTTTCCCTTTAGGTTTTACCCCAACAATGTTTTCATTAGTTTCGCTCACTCTCGAAATCAAGCATTTTACAGCAGGTTGGAGCAGCCTGTATCTCAGCACAGGAATAAGGTAGGGAAGAATTCTAAGGATCATTTTGACTGCCTCCAGAAGTTAGATCAGATGGCAAATTGGATTTGGTGCTAGGTCTTTCCCTTTAGGTTTTACCCCAACAATGTTTTCATTAGTTTCGCTCACTCTCGAAATCAAGCATTTTACAGCAGGTTGGAGCAGCCTGTATCTCAGCACAGGAATAAGGTAGGGAAGAATTCTAAGGATCATTTTGACTGCCTCCAGAAGTTAGATCAGATGGCAAATTGGATTTGGTGCTAGGTCTTTCCCTTTAGGTTTTACCCCAACAATGTTTTCATTAGTTTTGCTCACTCTCAAAATCAAGCATTTTACAGCAGGTTGGAGCAGCCTGTATCTCAGCACAGGAATAAGGTAGGGAAGAATTCTAAGGATCATTTTGACTGCCTCCAGAAGTTAGATCAGATGGCAAATTGGATTTGGTGCTAGGTCTTTCCCTTTAGGTTTTACCCCAACAATGTTTTCATTAGTTTCGCTCACTCTCGAAATCAAGCATTTTACAGCAGGTTGGAGCAGCCTGTATCTCAGCACAGGAATAAGGTAGGGAAGAATTCTAAGGATCATTTTGACTGCCTCCAGAAGTTAGATCAGATGGCAAATTGGATTTGGTGCTAGGTCTTTCCCTTTAGGTTTTACCCCAACAATGTTTTCATTAGTTTCGCTCACTCTCGAAATCAAGCATTTTACAGCAGGTTGGAGCAGCCTGTATCTCAGCACAGGAATAAGGTAGGGAAGAATCCTAAGGATCATTTTGACTGCCTCCAGAAGTTAGATCAGATGGCAAATTGGATTTGGTGCTAGGTCTTTCCCTTTAGGTTTTACCCCAACAATGTTTTCATTAGTTTCGCTCACTCTCGAAATCAAGCATTTACAGCAGGTTGGAGCAGCCTGTATCTCAGCACAGGAATAAGGTAGGGAAGAATTCTAAGGATCATTTTGACTGCCTCCAGAAGTTAGATCAGATGGCAAATTGGATTTGGTGCTAGGTCTTTCCCTTTAGGTTTTACCCCAACAATGTTTTCATTAGTTTCGCTCACTCTCGAAATCAAGCATTTTACAGCAGGTTGGAGCAGCCTGTATCTCAGCACAGGAATAAGGTAGGGAAGAATTCTAAGGATCATTTTGACTGCCTCCAGAAGTTAGATCAGATGGCAAATTGGATTTGGTGCTAGGTCTTTCCCTTTAGGTTTTACCCCAACAATGTTTTCATTAGTTTCGCTCACTCTCGAAATCAAGCATTTTACAGCAGGTTGGAGCAGCCTGTATCTCAGCACAGGAATAAGGTAGGGAAGAATTCTAAGGATCATTTTGACTGCCTCCAGAAGTTAGATCAGATGGCAAATTGGATTTGGTGCTAGGTCTTTCCCTTTAGGTTTTACCCCAACAATGTTTTCATTAGTTTCGCTCACTCTCGAAATCAAGCATTTTACAGCAGGTTGGAGCAGCCTGTATCTCAGCACAGGAATAAGGTAGGGAAGAATTCTAAGGATCATTTTGACTGCCTCCAGAAGTTAGATCAGATGGCAAATTGGATTTGGTGCTAGGTCTTTCCCTTTAGGTTTTACCCCAACAATGTTTTCATTAGTTTCGCTCACTCTCGAAATCAAGCATTTTACAGCAGGTTGGAGCAGCCTGTATCTCAGCACAGGAATAAGGTAGGGAAGAATTCTAAGGATCATTTTGACTGCCTCCAGAAGTTAGATCAGATGGCAAATTGGATTTGGTGCTAGGTCTTTCCCTTTAGGTTTTACCCCAACAATGTTTTCATTAATTTTGCTCACTCTCAAAATCAAGCATTTTACAGCAGGTTTGAGCAGCCTGTATCTCAGCACAGGAATAAGGTAGGGAAGAATTCTAAGGATCATTTTGACTGCCTCCAGAAGTTAGATCAGATGGCAAATTGGATTTGGTGCTAGGTCTTTCCCTTTAGGTTTTACCCCAACAATGTTTTCATTAGTTTCGCTCACTCTCGAAATCAAGCATTTTACAGCAGGTTGGAGCAGCCTGTATCTCAGCACAGGAATAAGGTAGGGAAGAATTCTAAGGATCATTTTGACTGCCTCCAGAAGTTAGATCAGATGGCAAATTGGATTTGGTGCTAGGTCTTTCCCTTTAGGTTTTACCCCAACAATGTTTTCATTAGTTTCGCTCACTCTCGAAATCAAGCATTTTACAGCAGGTTGGAGCAGCCTGTATCTCAGCACAGGAATAAGGTAGGGAAGAATTCTAAGGATCATTTTGACTGCCTCCAGAAGTTAGATCAGATGGCAAATTGGATTTGGTGCTAGGTCTTTCCCTTTAGGTTTTACCCCAACAATGTTTTCATTAGTTTCGCTCACTCTCGAAATCAAGCATTTTACAGCAGGTTGGAGCAGCCTGTATCTCAGCACAGGAAATAAGGTAGGGAAGAATTCAAATACTCATTTTGACTGCCTCCAGAAGTTAGATCAGATGGCAAATTGGATTTGGTGCTAGGTCTTTCCCTTTAGGTTTTACCCCCAACAATGTTTTCATTAGTTTCGCTCACTCTCGAAATCAAGCATTTTACAGCAGGTTGGAGCAGCCTGTATCTCAGCACAGGAATAAGGTAGGGAAGAATTCTAAGGATCATTTTGACTGCCTCCAGAAGTTAGATCAGATGGCAAATTGGATTTGGTGCTAGATCTTTCCCTTTAGCTTTTACCCCAACAATGTTTTCATTAGTTTCGCTCACTCTCGAAATCAAGCATTTTACAGCAGGTTGGAGCAGCCTGTATCTCAGCACAGGAATAAGGTAGGGAAGAATTCTAAGGATCATTTTGACTGCCTCCAGAAGTTAGATCAGATGGCAAATTGGATTTGGTGCTAGGTCTTTCCCTTTAGGTTTTACCCCAACAATGTTTTCATTAGTTTCGCTCACTCTCGAAATCAAGCATTTTACAGCAGGTTGGAGCAGCCTGTATCTCAGCACAGGAATAAGGTAGGGAAGAATTCTAAGGATCATTTTGACTGCCTCCAGAAGTTAGATCAGATGGCAAATTGGATTTGGTGCTAGGTCTTTCCCTTTAGGTTTTACCCCAACAATGTTTTCATTAGTTTCGCTCACTCTCGAAATCAAGCATTTTACAGCAGGTTGGAGCAGCCTGTATCTCAGCACAGGAATAAGGTAGGGAAGAATTCTAAGGATCATTTTGACTGCCTCCAGAAGTTAGATCAGATGGCAAATTGGATTTGGTGCTAGGTCTTTCCCTTTAGGTTTTACCCCAACAATGTTTTCATTAGTTTCGCTCACTCTCGAAATCAAGCATTTTACAGCAGGTTGGAGCAGCCTGTATCTCAGCACAGGAATAAGGTAGGGAAGAATTCTAAGGATCATTTTGACTGCCTCCAGAAGTTAGATCAGATGGCAAATTGGATTTGGTGCTAGGTCTTTCCCTTTAGGTTTTACCCCAACAATGTTTTCATTAGTTTCGCTCACTCTCGAAATCAAGCATTTTACAGCAGGTTGGAGCAGCCTGTATCTCAGCACAGGAATAAGGTAGGGAAGAATTCAAATACTCATTTTGACTGCCTCCAGAAGTTAGATCAGATGGCAAATTGGATTTGGTGCTAGGTCTTTCCCTTTAGGTTTTACCCCAACAATGTTTTCATTAGTTTCGCTCACTCTCGAAATCAAGCATTTTACAGCAGGTTGGAGCAGCCTGTATCTCAGCACAGGAATAAGGTAGGGAAGAATTCAAATACTCATTTTGACTGCCTCCAGAAGTTAGATCAGATGGCAAATTGGATTTGGTGCTAGGTCTTTCCCTTTAGGTTTTACCCCAACAATGTTTTCATTAGTTTCGCTCACTCTCGAAATCAAGCATTTTACAGCAGGTTGGAGCAGCCTGTATCTCAGCACAGGAATAAGGTAGGGAAGAATTCTAAGGATCATTTTGACTGCCTCCAGAAGTTAGATCAGATGGCAAATTGGATTTGGTGCTAGGTCTTTCCCTTTAGGTTTTACCCCAACAATGTTTTCATTAGTTTTGCTCACTCTCAAAATCAAGCATTTTACAGCAGGTTGGAGCAGCCTGTATCTCAGCACAGGAATAAGGTAGGGAAGAATTCTAAGGATCATTTTGACTGCCTCCAGAAGTTAGATCAGATGGCAAATTGGATTTGGTGCTAGGTCTTTCCCTTTAGGTTTTACCCCAACAATGTTTTCATTAGTTTCGCTCACTCTCGAAATCAAGCATTTTACAGCAGGTTGGAGCAGCCTGTATCTCAGCACAGGAATAAGGTAGGGAAGAATTCTAAGGATCATTTTGACTGCCTCCAGAAGTTAGATCAGATGGCAAATTGGATTTGGTGCTAGGTCTTTCCCTTTAGGTTTTACCCCAACAATGTTTTCATTAGTTTCGCTCACTCTCGAAATCAAGCATTTTACAGCAGGTTGGAGCAGCCTGTATCTCAGCACAGGAATAAGGTAGGGAAGAATTCAAATACTCATTTTGACTGCCTCCAGAAGTTAGATCAGATGGCAAATTGGATTTGGTGCTAGGTCTTTCCCTTTAGGTTTTACCCCAACAATGTTTTCATTAGTTTCACTCACTCTCGAAATCAAGCATTTTACAGCAGGTTGGAGCAGCCTGTATCTCAGCACAGGAATAAGGTAGGGAAGAATTCTAAGGATCATTTTGACTGCCTCCAGAAGTTAGATCAGATGGCAAATTGGATTTGGTGCTAGGTCTTTCCCTTTAGGTTTTACCCCAACAATGTTTTCATTAGTTTCGCTCACTCTCGAAATCAAGCATTTTACAGCAGGTTGGAGCAGCCTGTATCTCAGCACAGGAATAAGGTAGGGAAGAATTCAAATACTCATTTTGACTGCCTCCAGAAGTTAGATCAGATGGCAAATTGGATTTGGTGCTAGGTCTTTCCCTTTAGGTTTTACCCCCAACAATGTTTTCATTAGTTTTGCTCACTCTCAAAATCAAGCATTTTACAGCAGGTTGGAGCAGCCTGTATCTCAGCACAGGAATAAGGTAGGGAAGAATTCTAAGGATCATTTTGACTGCCTCCAGAAGTTAGATCAGATGGCAAATTGGATTTGGTGCTAGGTCTTTCCCTTTAGGTTTTACCCCAACAATGTTTTCATTAGTTTCGCTCACTCTCGAAATCAAGCATTTTACAGCAGGTTGGAGCAGCCTGTATCTCAGCACAGGAATAAGGTAGGGAAGAATTCTAAGGATCATTTTGACTGCCTCCAGAAGTTAGATCAGATGGCAAATTGGATTTGGTGCTAGGTCTTTCCCTTTAGGTTTTACCCCAACAATGTTTTCATTAGTTTCGCTCACTCTCGAAATCAAGCATTTTACAGCAGGTTGGAGCAGCCTGTATCTCAGCACAGGAATAAGGTAGGGAAGAATTCTAAGGATCATTTTGACTGCCTCCAGAAGTTAGATCAGATGGCAAATTGGATTTGGTGCTAGGTCTTTCCCTTTAGGTTTTACCCCAACAATGTTTTCATTAGTTTCGCTCACTCTCGAAATCAAGCATTTTACAGCAGGTTGGAGCAGCCTGTATCTCAGCACAGGAATAAGGTAGGGAAGAATTCTAAGGATCATTTTGACTACCTCCAGAAGTTAGATCAGATGGCAAATTGGATTTGGTGCTAGGTCTTTCCCTTTAGGTTTTACCCCAAAAATGTTTTCATTAGTTTTGCTCACTCTCAAAATCAAGCATTTTACAGCAGGTTGGAGCAGCCTGTATCTCAGCACAGGAATAAGGTAGGGAAGAATTCTAAGGATCATTTTGACTGCCTCCAGAAGTTAGATCAGATGGCAAATTGGATTTGGTGCTAGGTCTTTCCCTTTAGGTTTTACCCCAACAATGTTTTCATTAGTTTCGCTCACTCTCGAAATCAAGCATTTTACAGCAGGTTGGAGCAGCCTGTATCTCAGCACAGGAATAAGGTAGGGAAGAATTCTAAGGATCATTTTGACTGCCTCCAGAAGTTAGATCAGATGGCAAATTGGATTTGGTGCTAGGTCTTTCCCTTTAGGTTTTACCCCAACAATGTTTTCATTAGTTTCGCTCACTCTCGAAATCAAGCATTTTACAGCAGGTTGGAGCAGCCTGTATCTCAGCACAGGAATAAGGTAGGGAAGAATTCAAATACTCATTTTGACTGCCTCCAGAAGTTAGATCAGATGGCAAATTGGATTTGGTGCTAGGTCTTTCCCTTTAGGTTTTACCCCAACAATGTTTTCATTAGTTTCGCTCACTCTCGAAATCAAGCATTTTACAGCAGGTTGGAGCAGCCTGTATCTCAGCACAGGAATAAGGTAGGGAAGAATTCAAATACTCATTTTGACTACCTCCAGAAGTTAGATCAGATGGCAAATTGGATTTGGTGCTAGGTCTTTCCCTTTAGGTTTTACCCCAAAAATGTTTTCATTAGTTTTGCTCACTCTCAAAATCAAGCATTTTACAGCAGGTTGGAGCAGCCTGTATCTCAGCACAGGAATAAGGTAGGGAAGAATTCTAAGGATCATTTTGACTGCCTCCAGAAGTTAGATCAGATGGCAAATTGGATTTGGTGCTAGGTCTTTCCCTTTAGGTTTTACCCCAACAATGTTTTCATTAGTTTCGCTCACTCTCGAAATCAAGCATTTTACAGCAGGTTGGAGCAGCCTGTATCTCAGCACAGGAATAAGGTAGGGAAGAATTCTAAGGATCATTTTGACTGCCTCCAGAAGTTAGATCAGATGGCAAATTGGATTTGGTGCTAGGTCTTTCCCTTTAGGTTTTACCCCAACAATGTTTTCATTAGTTTCGCTCACTCTCGAAATCAAGCATTTTACAGCAGGTTGGAGCAGCCTGTATCTCAGCACAGGAATAAGGTAGGGAAGAATTCAAATACTCATTTTGACTGCCTCCAGAAGTTAGATCAGATGGCAAATTGGATTTGGTGCTAGGTCTTTCCCTTTAGGTTTTACCCCAACAATGTTTTCATTAGTTTCGCTCACTCTCGAAATCAAGCATTTTACAGCAGGTTGGAGCAGCCTGTATCTCAGCACAGGAATAAGGTAGGGAAGAATTCAAATACTCATTTTGACTGCCTCCAGAAGTTAGATCAGATGGCAAATTGGATTTGGTGCTAGGTCTTTCCCTTTAGGTTTTACCCCAACAATGTTTTCATTAGTTTCGCTCACTCTCGAAATCAAGCATTTTACAGCAGGTTGGAGCAGCCTGTATCTCAGCACAGGAATAAGGTAGGGAAGAATTCTAAGGATCATTTTGACTGCCTCCAGAAGTTAGATCAGATGGCAAATTGGATTTGGTGCTAGGTCTTTCCCTTTAGGTTTTACCCCAACAATGTTTTCATTAGTTTTGCTCACTCTCAAAATCAAGCATTTTACAGCAGGTTGGAGCAGCCTGTATCTCAGCACAGGAATAAGGTAGGGAAGAATTCTAAGGATCATTTTGACTGCCTCCAGAAGTTAGATCAGATGGCAAATTGGATTTGGTGCTAGGTCTTTCCCTTTAGGTTTTACCCCAACAATGTTTTCATTAGTTTCGCTCACTCTCGAAATCAAGCATTTTACAGCAGGTTGGAGCAGCCTGTATCTCAGCACAGGAATAAGGTAGGGAAGAATTCTAAGGATCATTTTGACTGCCTCCAGAAGTTAGATCAGATGGCAAATTGGATTTGGTGCTAGGTCTTTCCCTTTAGGTTTTACCCCAACAATGTTTTCATTAGTTTCGCTCACTCTCGAAATCAAGCATTTTACAGCAGGTTGGAGCAGCCTGTATCTCAGCACAGGAATAAGGTAGGGAAGAATTCAAATACTCATTTTGACTGCCTCCAGAAGTTAGATCAGATGGCAAATTGGATTTGGTGCTAGGTCTTTCCCTTTAGGTTTTACCCCAACAATGTTTTCATTAGTTTCACTCACTCTCGAAATCAAGCATTTTACAGCAGGTTGGAGCAGCCTGTATCTCAGCACAGGAATAAGGTAGGGAAGAATTCTAAGGATCATTTTGACTGCCTCCAGAAGTTAGATCAGATGGCAAATTGGATTTGGTGCTAGGTCTTTCCCTTTAGGTTTTACCCCAACAATGTTTTCATTAGTTTCGCTCACTCTCGAAATCAAGCATTTTACAGCAGGTTGGAGCAGCCTGTATCTCAGCACAGGAATAAGGTAGGGAAGAATTCAAATACTCATTTTGACTGCCTCCAGAAGTTAGATCAGATGGCAAATTGGATTTGGTGCTAGGTCTTTCCCTTTAGGTTTTACCCCAACAATGTTTTCATTAGTTTTGCTCACTCTCAAAATCAAGCATTTTACAGCAGGTTGGAGCAGCCTGTATCTCAGCACAGGAATAAGGTAGGGAAGAATTCTAAGGATCATTTTGACTGCCTCCAGAAGTTAGATCAGATGGCAAATTGGATTTGGTGCTAGGTCTTTCCCTTTAGGTTTTACCCCAACAATGTTTTCATTAGTTTCGCTCACTCTCGAAATCAAGCATTTTACAGCAGGTTGGAGCAGCCTGTATCTCAGCACAGGAATAAGGTAGGGAAGAATTCTAAGGATCATTTTGACTGCCTCCAGAAGTTAGATCAGATGGCAAATTGGATTTGGTGCTAGGTCTTTCCCTTTAGGTTTTACCCCAACAATGTTTTCATTAGTTTCGCTCACTCTCGAAATCAAGCATTTTACAGCAGGTTGGAGCAGCCTGTATCTCAGCACAGGAATAAGGTAGGGAAGAATTCTAAGGATCATTTTGACTGCCTCCAGAAGTTAGATCAGATGGCAAATTGGATTTGGTGCTAGGTCTTTCCCTTTAGGTTTTACCCCAACAATGTTTTCATTAGTTTCGCTCACTCTCGAAATCAAGCATTTTACAGCAGGTTGGAGCAGCCTGTATCTCAGCACAGGAATAAGGTAGGGAAGAATTCTAAGGATCATTTTGACTACCTCCAGAAGTTAGATCAGATGGCAAATTGGATTTGGTGCTAGGTCTTTCCCTTTAGGTTTTACCCCAAAAATGTTTTCATTAGTTTTGCTCACTCTCAAAATCAAGCATTTTACAGCAGGTTGGAGCAGCCTGTATCTCAGCACAGGAATAAGGTAGGGAAGAATTCTAAGGATCATTTTGACTGCCTCCAGAAGTTAGATCAGATGGCAAATTGGATTTGGTGCTAGGTCTTTCCCTTTAGGTTTTACCCCAACAATGTTTTCATTAGTTTCGCTCACTCTCGAAATCAAGCATTTTACAGCAGGTTGGAGCAGCCTGTATCTCAGCACAGGAATAAGGTAGGGAAGAATTCTAAGGATCATTTTGACTGCCTCCAGAAGTTAGATCAGATGGCAAATTGGATTTGGTGCTAGGTCTTTCCCTTTAGGTTTTACCCCAACAATGTTTTCATTAGTTTCGCTCACTCTCGAAATCAAGCATTTTACAGCAGGTTGGAGCAGCCTGTATCTCAGCACAGGAATAAGGTAGAGAAGAATTCTAAGGATCATTTTGACTGCCTCCAGAAGTTAGATCAGATGGCAAATTGGATTTGGTGCTAGGTCTTTCCCTTTAGGTTTTTACCCCAACAATGTTTTCATTAGTTTCGCTCACTCTCGAAATCAAGCATTTTACAGCAGGTTGGAGCAGCCTGTATCTCAGCACAGGAATAAGGTAGGGAAGAATTCTAAGGATCATTTTGACTGCCTCCAGAAGTTAGATCAGATGGCAAATTGGATTTGGTGCTAGGTCTTTTCCCTTTAGGTTTTACCCCAACAATGTTTTCATTAGTTTCGCTCACTCTCGAAATCAAGCATTTTACAGCAGGTTGGAGCAGCCTGTATCTCAGCACAGGAATAAGGTAGGGAAGAATTCTAAGGATCATTTTGACTGCCTCCAGAAGTTAGATCAGATGGCAAATTGGATTTGGTGCTAGGTCTTTCCCTTTAGGTTTTACCCCAACAATGTTTTCATTAGTTTCGCTCACTCTCGAAATCAAGCATTTTACAGCAGGTTGGAGCAGCCTGTATCTCAGCACAGGAATAAGGTAGGGAAGAATTCAAATACTCATTTTGACTGCCTCCAGAAGTTAGATCAGATGGCAAATTGGATTTGGTGCTAGGTCTTTCCCTTTAGGTTTTACCCCAACAATGTTTTCATTAGTTTCGCTCACTCTCGAAATCAAGCATTTTACAGCAGGTTGGAGCAGCCTGTATCTCAGCACAGGAATAAGGTAGGGAAGAATTCTAAGGATCATTTTGACTGCCTCCAGAAGTTAGATCAGATGGCAAATTGGATTTGGTGCTAGGTCTTTCCCTTTAGGTTTTACCCCAACAATGTTTTCATTAGTTTCGCTCACTCTCGAAATCAAGCATTTTACAGCAGGTTGGAGCAGCCTGTATCTCAGCACAGGAATAAGGTAGGGAAGAATTCTAAGGATCATTTAGACTACCTCCAGAAGTTAGATCAGATGGCAAATTGGATTTGGTGCTAGGTCTTTCCCTTTAGGTTTTACCCCAAAAATGTTTTCATTAGTTTTGCTCACTCTCAAAATCAAGCATTTTACAGCAGGTTGGAGCAGCCTGTATCTCAGCACAGGAATAAGGTAGGGAAGAATTCTAAGGATCATTTTGACTGCCTCCAGAAGTTAGATCAGATGGCAAATTGGATTTGGTGCTAGGTCTTTCCCTTTAGGTTTTACCCCAACAATGTTTTCATTAGTTTCGCTCACTCTCGAAATCAAGCATTTTACAGCAGGTTGGAGCAGCCTGTATCTCAGCACAGGAATAAGGTAGGGAAGAATTCTAAGGATCATTTTGACTGCCTCCAGAAGTTAGATCAGATGGCAAATTGGATTTGGTGCTAGGTCTTTCCCTTTAGGTTTTACCCCAACAATGTTTTCATTAGTTTCGCTCACTCTCGAAATCAAGCATTTTACAGCAGGTTGGAGCAGCCTGTATCTCAGCACAGGAATAAGGTAGGGAAGAATTCTAAGGATCATTTTGACTGCCTCCAGAAGTTAGATCAGATGGCAAATTGGATTTGGTGCTAGGTCTTTCCCTTTAGGTTTTACCCCAACAATGTTTTCATTAGTTTCGCTCACTCTCGAAATCAAGCATTTTACAGCAGGTTGGAGCAGCCTGTATCTCAGCACAGGAATAAGGTAGGGAAGAATTCAAATACTCATTTTGACTGCCTCCAGAAGTTAGATCAGATGGCAAATTGGATTTGGTGCTAGGTCTTTCCCTTTAGGTTTTACCCCAACAATGTTTTCATTAGTTTCGCTCACTCTCGAAATCAAGCATTTTACAGCAGGTTGGAGCAGCCTGTATCTCAGCACAGGAATAAGGTAGGGAAGAATTCAAATACTCATTTTGACTGCCTCCAGAAGTTAGATCAGATGGCAAATTGGATTTGGTGCTAGGTCTTTCCCTTTAGGTTTTACCCCAACAATGTTTTCATTAGTTTCGCTCACTCTCGAAATCAAGCATTTTACAGCAGGTTGGAGCAGCCTGTATCTCAGCACAGGAATAAGGTAGGGAAGAATTCAAATACTCATTTTGACTGCCTCCAGAAGTTAGATCAGATGGCAAATTGGATTTGGTGCTAGGTCTTTCCCTTTAGGTTTTACCCCAACAATGTTTTCATTAGTTTCGCTCACTCTCGAAATCAAGCATTTTACAGCAGGTTGGAGCAGCCTGTATCTCAGCACAGGAATAAGGTAGGGAAGAATTCTAAGGATCATTTTGACTGCCTCCAGAAGTTAGATCAGATGGCAAATTGGATTTGGTGCTAGGTCTTTCCCTTTAGGTTTTACCCCAACAATGTTTTCATTAGTTTCGCTCACTCTCGAAATCAAGCATTTTACAGCAGGTTGGAGCAGCCTGTATCTCAGCACAGGAATAAGGTAGGGAAGAATTCTAAGGATCATTTTGACTGCCTCCAGAAGTTAGATCAGATGGCAAATTGGATTTGGTGCTAGGTCTTTCCCTTTAGGTTTTACCCCAACAATGTTTTCATTAGTTTCGCTCACTCTCGAAATCAAGCATTTTACAGCAGGTTGGAGCAGCCTGTATCTCAGCACAGGAATAAGGTAGGGAAGAATTCAAATACTCATTTTGACTGCCTCCAGAAGTTAGATCAGATGGCAAATTGGATTTGGTGCTAGGTCTTTCCCTTTAGGTTTTACCCCAACAATGTTTTCATTAGTTTCGCTCACTCTCGAAATCAAGCATTTTACAGCAGGTTGGAGCAGCCTGTATCTCAGCACAGGAATAAGGTAGGGAAGAATTCTAAGGATCATTTTGACTGCCTCCAGAAGTTAGATCAGATGGCAAATTGGATTTGGTGCTAGGTCTTTCCCTTTAGGTTTTACCCCAACAATGTTTTCATTAGTTTCGCTCACTCTCGAAATCAAGCATTTTACAGCAGGTTGGAGCAGCCTGTATCTCAGCACAGGAATAAGGTAGGGAAGAATTCTAAGGATCATTTTGACTGCCTCCAGAAGTTAGATCAGATGGCAAATTGGATTTGGTGCTAGGTCTTTCCCTTTAGGTTTTACCCCAACAATGTTTTCATTAGTTTCGCTCACTCTCGAAATCAAGCATTTTACAGCAGGTTGGAGCAGCCTGTATCTCAGCACAGGAATAAGGTAGGGAAGAATTCTAAGGATCATTTTGACTGCCTCCAGAAGTTAGATCAGATGGCAAATTGGATTTGGTGCTAGGTCTTTCCCTTTAGGTTTTACCCCAACAATGTTTTCATTAGTTTCGCTCACTCTCGAAATCAAGCATTTTACAGCAGGTTGGAGCAGCCTGTATCTCAGCACAGGAATAAGGTAGGGAAGAATTCTAAGGATCATTTTGACTGCCTCCAGAAGTTAGATCAGATGGCAAATTGGATTTGGTGCTAGGTCTTTCCCTTTAGGTTTTACCCCAACAATGTTTTCATTAGTTTCGCTCACTCTCGAAATCAAGCATTTTACAGCAGGTTGGAGCAGCCTGTATCTCAGCACAGGAATAAGGTAGGGAAGAATTCTAAGGATCATTTTGACTGCCTCCAGAAGTTAGATCAGATGGCAAATTGGATTTGGTGCTAGGTCTTTCCCTTTAGGTTTTACCCCAACAATGTTTTCATTAGTTTCGCTCACTCTCGAAATCAAGCATTTTACAGCAGGTTGGAGCAGCCTGTATCTCAGCACAGGAATAAGGTAGGGAAGAATTCTAAGGATCATTTTGACTGCCTGCAGAAGTTAGATCAGATGGAAAATTGGATTTGGTGCTAGGTCTTTCCCTTTAGGTTTTACCCCAACAATGTTTTCATTAGTTTCGCTCACTCTCGAAATCAAGCATTTTACAGCAGGTTGGAGCAGCCTGTATCTCAGCACAGGAATAAGGTAGGGAAGAATTCAAATACTCATTTTGACTGCCTCCAGAAGTTAGATCAGATGGCAAATTGGATTTGGTGCTAGGTCTTTCCCTTTAGGTTTTACCCCAACAATGTTTTCATTAGTTTCGCTCACTCTCGAAATCAAGCATTTTACAGCAGGTTGGAGCAGCCTGTATCTCAGCACAGGAATAAGGTAGGGAAGAATTCAAATACTCATTTTGACTGCCTCCAGAAGTTAGATCAGATGGCAAATTGGATTTGGTGCTAGGTCTTTCCCTTTAGGTTTTACCCCAACAATGTTTTCGTTAGTTTCGCTCACTCTCGAAATCAAGCATTTTACAGCAGGTTGGAGCAGCCTGTATCTCAGCACAGGAATAAGGTAGGGAAGAATTCAAATACTCATTTTGACTGCCTCCAGAAGTTAGATCAGATGGCAAATTGGATTTGGTGCTAGGTCTTTCCCTTTAGGTTTTACCCCAACAATGTTTTCATTAGTTTTCGCTCACTCTCGAAATCAAGCATTTTACAGCAGGTTGGAGCAGCCTGTATCTCAGCACAGGAATAAGGTAGGGAAGAATTCAAATACTCATTTTGACTGCCTCCAGAAGTTAGATCAGATGGCAAATTGGATTTGGTGCTAGGTCTTTCCCTTTAGGTTTTACCCCAACAATGTTTTCATTAGTTTCGCTCACTCTCGAAATCAAGCATTTTACAGCAGGTTGGAGCAGCCTGTATCTCAGCACAGGAATAAGGTAGGGAAAGAATTCTAAGGATCATTTTGACTGCCTCCAGAAGTTAGATCAGATGGCAAATTGGATTTGGTGCTAGGTCTTTCCCTTTAGGTTTTACCCCAACAATGTTTTCATTAGTTTCGCTCACTCTCGAAATCAAGCATTTTACAGCAGGTTGGAGCAGCCTGTATCTCAGCACAGGAATAAGGTAGGGAAGAATTCTAAGGATCATTTTGACTGCCTCCAGAAGTTAGATCAGATGGCAAATTGGATTTGGTGCTAGGTCTTTCCCTTTAGGTTTTACCCCAACAATGTTTTCATTAGTTTCGCTCACTCTCGAAATCAAGCATTTTACAGCAGGTTGGAGCAGCCTGTATCTCAGCACAGGAATAAGGTAGGGAAGAATTCAAATACTCATTTTGACTGCCTCCAGAAGTTAGATCAGATGGCAAATTGGATTTGGTGCTAGGTCTTTCCCTTTAGGTTTTACCCCAACAATGTTTTCATTAGTTTCGCTCACTCTCGAAATCAAGCATTTTACAGCAGGTTGGAGCAGCCTGTATTCTCAGCACAGGAATAAGGTAGGGAAGAATTCTAAGGATCATTTTGACTGCCTCCAGAAGTTAGATCAGATGGCAAATTGGATTTGGTGCTAGGTCTTTCCCTTTAGGTTTTACCCCCAACAATGTTTTCATTAGTTTCGCTCACTCTCGAAATCAAGCATTTTACAGCAGGTTGGAGCAGCCTGTATCTCAGCACAGGAATAAGGTAGGGAAGAATTCTAAGGATCATTTTGACTGCCTCCAGAAGTTAGATCAGATGGCAAATTGGATTTGGTGCTAGGTCTTTCCCTTTAGGTTTTACCCCAACAATGTTTTCATTAGTTTTCGCTCACTCTCGAAATCAAGCATTTTACAGCAGGTTGGAGCAGCCTGTATCTCAGCACAGGAATAAGGTAGGGAAGAATTCTAAGGATCATTTTGACTGCCTCCAGAAGTTAGATCAGATGGCAAATTGGATTTGGTGCTAGGTCTTTCCCTTTAGGTTTTACCCCAACAATGTTTTCATTAGTTTCGCTCACTCTCGAAATCAAGCATTTTACAGCAGGTTGGAGCAGCCTGTATCTCAGCACAGGAATAAGGTAGGGAAGAATTCTAAGGATCATTTTGACTGCCTCCAGAAGTTAGATCAGATGGCAAATTGGATTTGGTGCTAGGTCTTTCCCTTTAGGTTTTACCCCAACAATGTTTTCATTAGTTTCGCTCACTCTCGAAATCAAGCATTTTACAGCAGGTTGGAGCAGCCTGTATCTCAGCACAGGAATAAGGTAGGGAAGAATTCTAAGGATCATTTTGACTGCCTCCAGAAGTTAGATCAGATGGCAAATTGGATTTGGTGCTAGGTCTTTCCCTTTAGGTTTTACCCCAACAATGTTTTCATTAGTTTCGCTCACTCTCGAAATCAAGCATTTTACAGCAGGTTGGAGCAGCCTGTATCTCAGCACAGGAATAAGGTAGGGAAGAATTCTAAGGATCATTTTGACTGCCTGCAGAAGTTAGATCAGATGGAAAATTGGATTTGGTGCTAGGTCTTTCCCTTTAGGTTTTACCCCAACAATGTTTTCATTAGTTTCGCTCACTCTCGAAATCAAGCATTTTACAGCAGGTTGGAGCAGCCTGTATCTCAGCACAGGAATAAGGTAGGGAAGAATTCAAATACTCATTTTGACTGCCTCCAGAAGTTAGATCAGATGGCAAATTGGATTTGGTGCTAGGTCTTTCCCTTTAGGTTTTACCCCAACAATGTTTTCATTAGTTTCGCTCACTCTCGAAATCAAGCATTTTACAGCAGGTTGGAGCAGCCTGTATCTCAGCACAGGAATAAGGTAGGGAAGAATTCTAAGGATCATTTTGACTGCCTGCAGAAGTTAGATCAGATGGCAAATTGGATTTGGTGCTAGGTCTTTCCCTTTAGGTTTTACCCCAACAATGTTTTCATTAGTTTCGCTCACTCTCGAAATCAAGCATTTTACAGCAGGTTGGAGCAGCCTGTATCTCAGCACAGGAATAAGGTAGGGAAGAATTCTAAGGATCATTTTGACTGCCTCCAGAAGTTAGATCAGATGGCAAATTGGATTTGGTGCTAGGTCTTTCCCTTTAGGTTTTACCCCAACAATGTTTTCATTAGTTTCGCTCACTCTCGAAATCAAGCATTTTACATCAGGTTGGAGCAGCCTGTATCTCAGCACAGGAATAAGGTAGGGAAGAATTCTAAGGATCATTTTGACTGCCTCCAGAAGTTAGATCAGATGGCAAATTGGATTTGGTGCTAGGTCTTTCCCTTTAGGTTTTACCCCAACAATGTTTTCATTAGTTTCGCTCACTCTCGAAATCAAGCATTTTACAGCAGGTTGGAGCAGCCTGTATCTCAGCACAGGAATAAGGTAGGGAAGAATTCTAAGGATCATTTTGACTGCCTCCAGAAGTTAGATCAGATGGCAAATTGGATTTGGTGCTAGGTCTTTCCCTTTAGGTTTTACCCCCAACAATGTTTTCATTAGTTTTCGCTCACTCTCGAAATCAAGCATTTTACAGCAGGTTGGAGCAGCCTGTATCTCAGCACAGGAATAAGGTAGGGAAGAATTCTAAGGATCATTTTGACTGCCTCCAGAAGTTAGATCAGATGGCAAATTGGATTTGGTGCTAGGTCTTTCCCCTTTAGGTTTTACCCCAACAATGTTTTCATTAGTTTTCGCTCACTCTCGAAATCAAGCATTTTACAGCAGGTTGGAGCAGCCCTGTATCTCAGCACAGGAATAAGGTAGGGAAGAATTCTAAGGATCATTTTGACTGCCTCCAGAAGTTAGATCAGATGGCAAATTGGATTTGGTGCTAGGTCTTTCCCTTTAGGTTTTACCCCAACAATGTTTTCATTAGTTTCGCTCACTCTCGAAATCAAGCATTTTACAGCAGGTTGGAGCAGCCTGTATCTCAGCACAGGAATAAGGTAGGGAAGAATTCTAAGGATCATTTTGACTGCCTCCAGAAGTTAGATCAGATGGCAAATTGGATTTGGTGCTAGGTCTTTCCCCTTTAGGTTTTACCCCAACAATGTTTTCATTAGTTTCGCTCACTCTCGAAATCAAGCATTTTACAGCAGGTTGGAGCAGCCTGTAATCTCAGCACAGGAATAAGGTAGGGAAGAATTCTAAGGATCATTTTGACTGCCTCCAGAAGTTAGATCAGATGGCAAATTGGATTTGGTGCTAGGTCTTTCCCTTTAGGTTTTACCCCAACAATGTTTTCATTAGTTTCGCTCACTCTCGAAATCAAGCATTTTACAGCAGGTTGGAGCAGCCTGTATCTCAGCACAGGAATAAGGTAGGGAAGAATTCTAAGGATCATTTTGACTGCCTCCAGAAGTTAGATCAGATGGCAAATTGGATTTGGTGCTAGGTCTTTCCCTTTAGGTTTTACCCCAACAATGTTTTCATTAGTTTCGCTCACTCTCGAAATCAAGCATTTTTACAGCAGGTTGGAGCAGCCTGTATCTCAGCACAGGAATAAGGTAGGGAAGAATTCTAAGGATCATTTTGACTGCCTCCAGAAGTTAGATCAGATGGCAAATTGGATTTGGTGCTAGGTCTTTCCCTTTAGGTTTTACCCCAACAATGTTTTCATTAGTTTCGCTCACTCTCGAAATCAAGCATTTTACAGCAGGTTGGAGCAGCCTGTATCTCAGCACAGGAATAAGGTAGGGAAGAATTCTAAGGATCATTTTGACTGCCTCCAGAAGTTAGATCAGATGGCAAATTGGATTTGGTGCTAGGTCTTTCCCTTTAGGTTTTACCCCAACAATGTTTTCATTAGTTTCGCTCACTCTCGAAATCAAGCATTTTACAGCAGGTTGGAGCAGCCTGTATCTCAGCACAGGAATAAGGTAGGGAAGAATTCTAAGGATCATTTTGACTGCCTCCAGAAGTTAGATCAGATGGCAAATTGGATTTGGTGCTAGGTCTTTCCCTTTAGGTTTTACCCCAACAATGTTTTCATTAGTTTCGCTCACTCTCGAAATCAAGCATTTTACAGCAGGTTGGAGCAGCCTGTATCTCAGCACAGGAATAAGGTAGGGAAGAATTCAAATACTCATTTTGACTGCCTCCAGAAGTTAGATCAGATGGCAAATTGGATTTGGTGCTAGGTCTTTCCCTTTAGGTTTTACCCCAACAATGTTTTCATTAGTTTCGCTCACTCTCGAAATCAAGCAATTTTACAGCAGGTTGGAGCAGCCTGTATCTCAGCACAGGAATAAGGTAGGGAAGAATTCTAAGGATCATTTTGACTGCCTCCAGAAGTTAGATCAGATGGCAAATTGGATTTGGTGCTAGGTCTTTCCCTTTAGGTTTTACCCCAACAATGTTTTCATTAGTTTCGCTCACTCTCGAAATCAAGCATTTTACAGCAGGTTGGAGCAGCCTGTATCTCAGCACAGGAATAAGGTAGGGAAGAATTCTAAGGATCATTTTGACTGCCTCCAGAAGTTAGATCAGATGGCAAATTGGATTTGGTGCTAGGTCTTTCCCTTTAGGTTTTACCCCAACAATGTTTTCATTAGTTTCGCTCACTCTCGAAATCAAGCATTTTACAGCAGGTTGGAGCAGCCTGTATCTCAGCACAGGAATAAGGTAGGGAAGAATTCTAAGGATCATTTTGACTGCCTCCAGAAGTTAGATCAGATGGCAAATTGGATTTGGTGCTAGGTCTTTCCCTTTAGGTTTTACCCCAACAATGTTTTCATTAGTTTCGCTCACTCTCGAAATCAAGCATTTTACAGGCAGGTTGGAGCAGCCTGTATCTCAGCACAGGAATAAGGTAGGGAAGAATTCTAAGGATCATTTTGACTGCCTCCAGAAGTTAGATCAGATGGCAAATTGGATTTGGTGCTAGGTCTTTCCCTTTAGGTTTTACCCCAACAATGTTTTCATTAGTTTCGCTCACTCTCGAAATCAAGCATTTTACATCAGGTTGGAGCAGCCCTGTATCTCAGCACAGGAATAAGGTAGGGAAGAATTCTAAGGATCATTTTGACTGCCTCCAGAAGTTAGATCAGATGGCAAATTGGATTTGGTGCTAGGTCTTTCCCTTTAGGTTTTACCCCAACAATGTTTTCATTAGTTTCGCTCACTCTCGAAATCAAGCATTTTACAGCAGGTTGGAGCAGCCTGTATCTCAGCACAGGAATAAGGGTAGGGAAGAATTCAAATACTCATTTTGACTGCCTCCAGAAGTTAGATCAGATGGCAAATTGGATTTGGTGCTAGGTCTTTCCCATTAGGTTTTACCCCAACAATGTTTTCATTAGTTTCGCTCACTCTCGAAATCAAGCATTTTACAGCAGGTTGGAGCAGCCTGTATCTCAGCACAGGAATAAGGTAGGGAAGAATTCAAATACTCATTTTGACTGCCTCCAGAAGTTAGATCAGATGGCAAATTGGATTTGGTGCTAGGTCTTTCCCTTTAGGTTTTACCCCAACAATGTTTTCATTAGTTTCGCTCACTCTCGAAATCAAGCATTTTACAGCAGGTTGGAGCAGCCTGTATCTCAGCACAGGAATAAGGTAGGGAAAGAATTCTAAGGATCATTTTGACTGCCTCCAGAAGTTAGATCAGATGGCAAATTGGATTTGGTGCTAGGTCTTTCCCTTTAGGTTTTACCCCAACAATGTTTTCATTAGTTTCGCTCACTCTCGAAATCAAGCATTTTACAGCAGGTTGGAGCAGCCTGTATCTCAGCACAGGAATAAGGTAGGGAAGAATTCTAAGGATCATTTTGACTGCCTCCAGAAGTTAGATCAGATGGCAAATTGGATTTGGTGCTAGGTCTTTCCCTTTAGGTTTTACCCCCAACAATGTTTTCATTAGTTTCGCTCACTCTCGAAATCAAGCATTTTACAGCAGGTTGGAGCAGCCTGTATCTCAGCACAGGAATAAGGTAGGGAAGAATTCTAAGGATCATTTTGACTGCCTCCAGAAGTTAGATCAGATGGCAAATTGGATTTGGTGCTAGGTCTTTCCCTTTAGGTTTTACCCCAACAATGTTTTCATTAGTTTCGCTCACTCTCGAAATCAAGCATTTTACAGCAGGTTGGAGCAGCCTGTATCTCAGCACAGGAATAAGGTAGGGAAGAATTCTAAGGATCATTTTGACTGCCTCCAGAAGTTAGATCAGATGGCAAATTGGATTTGGTGCTAGGTCTTTCCCTTTAGGTTTTACCCCAACAATGTTTTCATTAGTTTCGCTCACTCTCGAAATCAAGCATTTTACAGCAGGTTGGAGCAGCCTGTATCTCAGCACAGGAAATAAGGTAGGGAAGAATTCTAAGGATCATTTTGACTGCCTCCAGAAGTTAGATCAGATGGCAAATTGGATTTGGTGCTAGGTCTTTCCCTTTAGGTTTTACCCCAACAATGTTTTCATTAGTTTCGCTCACTCTCGAAATCAAGCATTTTACAGCAGGTTGGAGCAGCCTGTATCTCAGCACAGGAATAAGGTAGGGAAGAATTCTAAGGATCATTTTGACTGCCCTCCAGAAGTTAGATCAGATGGCAAAATTGGATTTGGTGCTAGGTCTTTCCCTTTAGGTTTTACCCCAACAATGTTTTCATTAGTTTCGCTCACTCTCGAAATCAAGCATTTTACAGCAGGTTGGAGCAGCCTGTATCTCAGCACAGGAATAAGGTAGGGAAGAATTCTAAGGATCATTTTGACTGCCTCCAGAAGTTAGATCAGATGGCAAATTGGATTTGGTGCTAGGTCTTTCCCTTTAGGTTTTACCCCAACAATGTTTTCATTAGTTTCGCTCACTCTCGAAATCAAGCATTTTACAGCAGGTTGGAGCAGCCTGTATCTCAGCACAGGAATAAGGTAGGGAAGAATTCTAAGGATCATTTTGACTGCCTCCAGAAGTTAGATCAGATGGCAAATTGGATTTGGTGCTAGGTCTTTCCCTTTAGGTTTTACCCCAACAATGTTTTCATTAGTTTCGCTCACTCTCGAAATCAAGCATTTTACAGCAGGTTGGAGCAGCCTGTATCTCAGCACAGGAATAAGGTAGGGAAGAATTCTAAGGATCATTTTGACTGCCTCCAGAAGTTAGATCAGATGGCAAATTGGATTTGGTGCTAGGTCTTTCCCTTTAGGTTTTACCCCAACAATGTTTTCATTAGTTTTCGCTCACTCTCGAAATCAAGCATTTTACAGCAGGTTGGAGCAGCCTGTATCTCAGCACAGGAATAAGGTAGGGAAGAATTCTAAGGATCATTTTGACTGCCTCCAGAAGTTAGATCAGATGGCAAATTGGATTTGGTGCTAGGTCTTTCCCTTTAGGTTTTACCCCAACAATGTTTTCATTAGTTTCGCTCACTCTCGAAATCAAGCATTTTTACAGCAGGTTGGAGCAGCCTGTATCTCAGCACAGGAATAAGGTAGGGAAGAATTCTAAGGATCATTTTGACTGCCTCCAGAAGTTAGATCAGATGGCAAATTGGATTTGGTGCTAGGTCCTTTCCCTTTAGGTTTTTACCCCAACAATGTTTTCATTAGTTTCGCTCACTCTCGAAATCAAGCATTTTACAGCAGGTTGGAGCAGCCTGTATCTCAGCACAGGAATAAGGTAGGGAAGAATTCTAAGGATCATTTTGACTGCCTCCAGAAGTTAGATCAGATGGCAAATTGGATTTGGTGCTAGGTCTTTCCCTTTAGGTTTTACCCCAACAATGTTTTCATTAGTTTCGCTCACTCTCGAAATCAAGCATTTTACAGCAGGTTGGAGCAGCCTGTATCTCAGCACAGGAATAAGGTAGGGAAGAATTCTAAGGATCATTTTGACTGCCTCCAGAAGTTAGATCAGATGGCAAATTGGATTTGGTGCTAGGTCTTTCCCTTTAGGTTTTACCCCAACAATGTTTTCATTAGTTTCGCTCACTCTCGAAATCAAGCATTTTACAGCAGGTTGGAGCAGCCTGTATCTCAGCACAGGAATAAGGTAGGGAAGAATTCTAAGGATCATTTTGACTGCCTCCAGAAGTTAGATCAGATGGCAAATTGGATTTGGTGCTAGGTCTTTCCCTTTAGGTTTTACCCCAACAATGTTTTCATTAGTTTCGCTCACTCTCGAAATCAAGCATTTTACAGCAGGTTGGAGCAGCCTGTATCTCAGCACAGGAATAAGGTAGGGAAGAATTCTAAGGATCATTTTGACTGCCTCCAGAAGTTAGATCAGATGGCAAATTGGATTTGGTGCTAGGTCTTTCCCTTTAGGTTTTACCCCAACAATGTTTTTCATTAGTTTCGCTCACTCTCGAAATCAAGCATTTTACAGCAGGTTGGAGCAGCCTGTATCTCAGCACAGGAATAAGGTAGGGAAGAATTCTAAGGATCATTTTGACTGCCTCCAGAAGTTAGATCAGATGGCAAATTGGATTTGGTGCTAGGTCTTTCCCTTTAGGTTTTACCCCAACAATGTTTTCATTAGTTTCGCTCACTCTCGAAATCAAGCATTTTACAGCAGGTTGGAGCAGCCTGTATCTCAGCACAGGAATAAGGTAGGGAAGAATTCTAAGGATCATTTTGACTGCCTCCAGAAGTTAGATCAGATGGCAAATTGGATTTGGTGCTAGGTCTTTCCCTTTAGGTTTTACCCCAACAATGTTTTCATTAGTTTCGCTCACTCTCGAAATCAAGCATTTTACAGCAGGTTGGAGCAGCCTGTATCTCAGCACAGGAATAAGGTAGGGAAGAATTCTAAGGATCATTTTGACTGCCTCCAGAAGTTAGATCAGATGGCAAATTGGATTTGGTGCTAGGTCTTTCCCTTTAGGTTTTACCCCAACAATGTTTTCATTAGTTTCGCTCACTCTCGAAATCAAGCATTTTACAGCAGGTTGGAGCAGCCTGTATCTCAGCACAGGAATAAGGTAGGGAAGAATTCTAAGGATCATTTTGACTGCCTCCAGAAGTTAGATCAGATGGCAAATTGGATTTGGTGCTAGGTCTTTCCCTTTAGGTTTTACCCCAACAATGTTTTCATTAGTTTCGCTCACTCTCGAAATCAAGCATTTTACAGCAGGTTGGAGCAGCCTGTATCTCAGCACAGGAATAAGGTAGGGAAGAATTCTAAGGATCATTTTGACTGCCTCCAGAAGTTAGATCAGATGGCAAATTGGATTTGGTGCTAGGTCTTTCCCTTTAGGTTTTACCCCAACAATGTTTTCATTAGTTTCGCTCACTCTCGAAATCAAGCATTTTACAGCAGGTTGGAGCAGCCTGTATCTCAGCACAGGAATAAGGTAGGGAAGAATTCTAAGGATCATTTTGACTGCCTCCAGAAGTTAGATCAGATGGCAAATTGGATTTGGTGCTAGGTCTTTCCCTTTAGGTTTTACCCCAACAATGTTTTCATTAGTTTCGCTCACTCTCGAAATCAAGCATTTTACAGCAGGTTGGAGCAGCCTGTATCTCAGCACAGGAATAAGGTAGGGAAGAATTCTAAGGATCATTTTGACTGCCTCCAGAAGTTAGATCAGATGGCAAATTGGATTTGGTGCTAGGTCTTTCCCTTTAGGTTTTTACCCCAACAATGTTTTCATTAGTTTCGCTCACTCTCGAAATCAAGCATTTTACAGCAGGTTGGAGCAGCCTGTATCTCAGCACAGGAATAAGGTAGGGAAGAATTCTAAGGATCATTTTGACTGCCTCCAGAAGTTAGATCAGATGGCAAATTGGATTTGGTGCTAGGTCTTTCCCTTTAGGTTTTACCCCAACAATGTTTTCATTAGTTTCGCTCACTCTCGAAATCAAGCATTTTACAGCAGGTTGGAGCAGCCTGTATCTCAGCACAGGAATAAGGTAGGGAAGAATTCTAAGGATCATTTTGACTGCCTCCAGAAGTTAGATCAGATGGCAAATTGGATTTGGTGCTAGGTCTTTCCCTTTAGGTTTTACCCCAACAATGTTTTCATTAGTTTCGCTCACTCTCGAAATCAAGCATTTTACAGCAGGTTGGAGCAGCCTGTATCTCAGCACAGGAATAAGGTAGGGAAGAATTCTAAGGATCATTTTGACTGCCTCCAGAAGTTAGATCAGATGGCAAATTGGATTTGGTGCTAGGTCTTTCCCTTTAGGTTTTACCCCAACAATGTTTTCATTAGTTTCGCTCACTCTCGAAATCAAGCATTTTACAGCAGGTTGGAGCAGCCTGTATCTCAGCACAGGAATAAGGTAGGGAAGAATTCTAAGGATCATTTTGACTGCCTCCAGAAGTTAGATCAGATGGCAAATTGGATTTGGTGCTAGGTCTTTCCCTTTAGGTTTTACCCCAACAATGTTTTCATTAGTTTCGCTCACTCTCGAAATCAAGCATTTTACAGCAGGTTGGAGCAGCCTGTATCTCAGCACAGGAATAAGGTAGGGAAGAATTCTAAGGATCATTTTGACTGCCTCCAGAAGTTAGATCAGATGGCAAATTGGATTTGGTGCTAGGTCTTTCCCTTTAGGTTTTACCCCAACAATGTTTTCATTAGTTTCGCTCACTCTCGAAATCAAGCATTTTACAGCAGGTTGGAGCAGCCTGTATCTCAGCACAGGAATAAGGTAGGGAAGAATTCTAAGGATCATTTTGACTGCCTCCAGAAGTTAGATCAGATGGCAAATTGGATTTGGTGCTAGGTCTTTCCCTTTAGGTTTTACCCCCAACAATGTTTTCATTAGTTTCGCTCACTCTCGAAATCAAGCATTTTACAGCAGGTTGGAGCAGCCTGTATCTCAGCACAGGAATAAGGTAGGGAAGAATTCTAAGGATCATTTTGACTGCCTCCAGAAGTTAGATCAGATGGCAAATTGGATTTGGTGCTAGGTCTTTCCCTTTAGGTTTTACCCCAACAATGTTTTCATTAGTTTCGCTCACTCTCGAAATCAAGCATTTTACAGCAGGTTGGAGCAGCCTGTATCTCAGCACAGGAATAAGGTAGGGAAGAATTCTAAGGATCATTTTGACTGCCTCCAGAAGTTAGATCAGATGGCAAATTGGATTTGGTGCTAGGTCTTTTCCCTTTAGGTTTTACCCCAACAATGTTTTCATTAGTTTCGCTCACTCTCGAAATCAAGCATTTTACAGCAGGTTGGAGCAGCCTGTATCTCAGCACAGGAATAAGGTAGGGAAGAATTCTAAGGATCATTTTGACTGCCTCCAGAAGTTAGATCAGATGGCAAATTGGATTTGGTGCTAGGTCTTTCCCTTTAGGTTTTACCCCAACAATGTTTTCATTAGTTTCGCTCACTCTCGAAATCAAGCATTTTACAGCAGGTTGGAGCAGCCTGTATCTCAGCACAGGAATAAGGTAGGGAAGAATTCTAAGGATCATTTTTGACTG
>NW_027145000.1:0-29559 GCF_026170545.1 Melanerpes formicivorus
ATTTTTTGACTGCCTCCAGAAGTTAGATCAGATGGCAAATTGGATTTGGTGATAGGTCTTTCCCTTTAGGTTTACTCCCAAAAATGTTTTCATTAGTTTCGCTCACTCTCGAAATCAAGCATTTTACAGCAGGTTGGAGCAGCCTGTATCTCAGCACAGGAATAAGGTAGGGAAGAATTCAAAGGACTCATTTTGACTGCCTCCAGAAGTTAGATCAGATGGCAAATTGGATTTGGTGCATAGGTCTTTCCCTTTAGGTTTTACCCCAACAATGTTTTCATTAGTTTCGCTCACTCTCGAAATCAAGCATTTTACAGCAGGTTGGAGCAGCCTGTATCTCAAGCACAGGAATCAAGGTAGGGAAGAATTCAAATACTCATTTTGACTGCCTCCAGAAGTTAGATCAGATGGCAAATTGGATTTGGTGCTAGGTCTTTCCCTTTAGGTTTTACCCCAACAATGTTTTCATTAGTTTCGCTCACTCTCGAAATCAAGCATTTTACAGCAGGTTGGAGCAGCCTGTATCTCAGCACAGGAATAAAGGTAGGGAAGAATTCTAAGGCTCATTTTGACTGCCTCCAGAAGTTAGATCAGATGGCAAATTGGATTTGGTGCTAGGTCTTTCCCTTTAGGTTTTACCCCAACAATGTTTTCATTAGTTTCGCTCACTCTCGAAATCAAGCATTTTACAGCAGGTTGGAGCAGCCTGTATCTCAGCACAGGAATAACGTAGGGAAGAATTCTAAGGATCATTTTGACTGCCTCCAGAAGTTAGATCAGATGGCAAAATTGGATTTGGTGCTAGGTCTTTCCCTTTAGGTTTTACCCCCAACAATGTTTTCATTAGTTTCGCTCACTCTCGAAATCAAGCATTTTACAGCAGGTTGGAGCAGCCTGTATCTCAGCACAGGAATAAGGTAGGGAAGAATTCTAAGGATCATTTTGACTGCCTCCAGAAGTTAGATCAGATGGCAAATTGGATTTGGTGCTAGGTCTTTCCCTTTAGGTTTTACCCCAACAATGTTTTCATTAGTTTCGCTCACTCTCGAAATCAAGCATTTTACAGCAGGTTGGAGCAGCCTGTATCTCAGCACAGGAATAAGGTAGGGAAGAATTCAAATACTCATTTTGACTGCCTCCAGAAGTTAGATCAGATGGCAAATTGGATTTGGTGCTAGGTCTTTCCCTTTAGGTTTTTACCCCAACAATGTTTTCATTAGTTTCGCTCACTCTCGAAATCAAGCATTTTACAGCAGGTTGGAGCAGCCTGTATCTCAGCACAGGAATAAGGTAGGGAAGAATTCTAAGGATCATTTTGACTGCCTCCAGAAGTTAGATCAGATGGCAAATTGGATTTGGTGCTAGGTCTTTCCCTTTAGGTTTTACCCCAACAATGTTTTCATTAGTTTCGCTCACTCTCGAAATCAAGCATTTTACAGCAGGTTGGAGCAGCCTGTATCTCAGCACAGGAATAAGGTACGGGAAGAATTCTAAGGATCATTTTGACTGCCTCCAGAAGTTAGATCAGATGGCAAATTGGATTTGGTGCTAGGTCTTTCCCCTTTAGGTTTTACCCAACAATGTTTTCATTAGTTTCGCTCACTCTCGAAATCAAGCATTTTACAGCAGGTTGGAGCAGCCTGTATCTCAGCACAGGAATAAGGTAGGGAAGAATTCTAAGGATCATTTTGACAGCCTCCAGGAGTTAGATCAGATGGCAAATTGGATTTGGTGCTAGGTCTTTCCCTTTAGGTTTTACCCCCAACAATGTTTTCATTAGTTTAGCTCACTCTCGAAATCAAGCATTTTACAGCAGGTTGGAGCAGCCTGTATCTCAGCACAGGAATAAGGTAGGGAAGAATTCTAAGGATCATTTTGACTGCCTCCAGAAGTTAGATCAGATGGCAAATTGGATTTGGTGCTAGGTCTTTCCCTTTAGGTTTTACCCCAACAATGTTTTCATTAGTTTCGCTCACTCTCGAAATCAAGCATTTTACAGCAGGTTGGAGCAGCCTGTATCTCAGCACAGGAATAAGGTAGGGAAGAATTCTAAGGATCATTTTGACTGCCTCCAGAAGTTAGATCAGATGGCAAATTGGATTGTGGTTGCTAGGTCTTTCCCTTTAGGTTTTACTCCAACAATGTTTTCATTAGTTTCGCTCACTCTCGAAATCAAGCATTTTACAGCAGGTTGGAGCAGCCTGTATCTCAGCACAGGAATAAGGTAGGGAACAATTCAAATACTCATTTTGACTGCCTCCAGAAGTTAGATCAGATGGCAAATTGGATTTGGTGCTAGGTCTTTCCCCTTTAGGTTTTACCCCAACAATGTTTTCATTAGTTTCGCTCACTCTCGAAATCAAGCATTTTACAGCAGGTTGGAGCAGCCTGTATCTCAGCACAGGAATAAGGTAGGGAAGAATTCTAAGGATCATTTTGACTGCCTCCAGAAGTTAGATCAGATGGGCAAATTGGATTTGGTGCTAGGTCTTTCCCTTTAGGTTTTACCCCAACAATGTTTTCATTAGTTTCGCTCACTCTCGAAATCAAGCATTTTACAGCAGGTTGGAGCAGCCTGTATCTCAGCACAGGAATAAGGTAGGGAAGAATTCTAAGGATCATTTTGACTGCCTCCAGAAGTTAGATCAGATGGCAAATTGGATTTGGTGCTAGGTCTTTCCCTTTAGGTTTTTACCCCAACAATGTTTTCATTAGTTTCGCTCACTCTCGAAATCAAGCATTTTACAGCAGGTTGGGAGCAGCCTGTATCTCAGCACAGGAATAAGGTAGGGAAGAATTCTAAGGATCATTTTGACTGCCTCCAGAAGTTAGATCAGATGGCAAATTGGATTTGGTGCTAGGGTCTTTCCCTTTAGGTTTTACCCCAACAATGTTTTCATTAGTTTCGCTCACTCTCGAAATCAAGCATTTTTACAGCAGGTTGGAGCAGCCTGTATCTCAGCACAGGAATAAGGTAGGGAAGAATTCTAAGGATCATTTTGACTGCCTCCAGAAGTTAGATCAGATGGCAAATTGGATTTGGTGCTAGGTCTTTCCCTTTAGGTTTTACCCCAACAATGTTTTCATTAGTTTCGCTCACTCTCGAAATCAAGCATTTTACAGCAGGTTGGAGCAGCCTGTATCTCAGCACAGGAATAAGGTAGGGAAGAATTCAAATACTCATTTTGACTGCCTCCAGAAGTTAGATCAGATGGCAAATTGGATTTGGTGCTAGGTCTTTCCCTTTAGGTTTTACCCCAACAATGTTTTCATTAGTTTCGCTCACTCTCGAAATCAAGCATTTTACAGCAGGTTGGAGCAGCCTGTATCTCAGCACAGGAATAAGGTAGGGAAGAATTCTAAGGATCATTTTGACTGCCTCCAGAAGTTAGATCAGATGGCAAATTGGATTTGGTGCTAGGTCTTTCCCTTTAGGTTTTACCCCAACAATGTTTTCATTAGTTTCGCTCACTCTCGAAATCAAGCATTTTACAGCAGGTTGGAGCAGCCTGTATCTCAGCACAGGAATAAGGTAGGGAAGAATTCTAAGGATCATTTTGACTGCCTCCAGAAGTTAGATCAGATGGCAAATTGGATTTGGTGCTAGGTCTTTCCCTTTAGGTTTTACCCCAACAATGTTTTCATTAGTTTCGCTCACTCTCGAAATCAAGCATTTTACAGCAGGTTGGAGCAGCCTGTATCTCAGCACAGGAATAAGGTAGGGAAGAATTCTAAGGATCATTTTGACTGCCTCCAGAAGTTAGATCAGATGGCAAATTGGATTTGGTGCTAGGTCTTTCCCTTTAGGTTTTACCCCAACAATGTTTTCATTAGTTTCCGCTCACTCTCGAAATCAAGCATTTTACAGCAGGTTGGAGCAGCCTGTATCTCAGCACAGGAATAAGGTAGGGAAGAATTCTAAGGATCATTTTGACTGCCTCCAGAAGTTAGATCAGATGGCAAATTGGATTTGGTGCTAGGTCTTTCCCTTTAGGTTTTACCCCAACAATGTTTTCATTAGTTTCGCTCACTCTCGAAATCAAGCATTTTACAGCAGGTTGGAGCAGCCTGTATCTCAGCACAGGAATAAGGTAGGGAAGAATTCTAAGGATCATTTTGACTGCCTCCAGAAGTTAGATCAGATGGCAAATTGGATTTGGTGCTAGGTCTTTCCCTTTAGGTTTTACCCCCAACAATGTTTTCATTAGTTTCGCTCACTCTCAAAATCAAGCATTTTACAGCAGGTTGGAGCAGCCTGTATCTCAGCACAGGAATAAGGTAGGGAAGAATTCAAATACTCATTTTGACTGCCTCCAGAAGTTAGATCAGATGGCAAATTGGATTTGTGTGCTAGGTCTTTCCCTTTAGGTTTTTACCCCAACAATGTTTTCATTAGTTTCGCTCACTCTCGAAATCAAGCATTTTACAGCAGGTTGGAGCAGCCTGTATCTCAGCACAGGAATAAGGTAGGGAAGAATTCTAAGGATCATTTTGACTGCCTCCAGAAGTTAGATCAGATGGCAAATTGGATTTGGTGCTAGGTCTTTCCCTTTAGGTTTTACTCCAACAATGTTTTCATTAGTTTCGCTCACTCTCGAAATCAAGCATTTTACAGCAGGTTGGAGCAGCCTGTATCTCAGCACAGGAATAAGGTAGGGGAACAATTCAAATACTCATTTTGACTGCCTCCAGAAGTTAGATCAGATGGCAAATTGGATTTGGTGCTAGGTCTTTCCCTTTAGGTTTTACCCCAACAATGTTTTCATTAGTTTCGCTCACTCTCGAAATCAAGCATTTTACAGCAGGTTGGAGCAGCCTGTATCTCAGCACAGGAATAAGGTAGGGAAGAATTCTAAGGATCATTTTTGACTGCCTCCAGAAGTTAGATCAGATGGCAAATTGGATTTGGTGCTAGGTCTTTCCCTTTAGGTTTTACCCCAACAATGTTTTCATTAGTTTCGCTCACTCTCGAAATCAAGCATTTTACAGCAGGTTGGAGCAGCCTGTATCTCAGCACAGGAATAAGGTAGGGAAGAATTCTAAGGATCATTTTGACTGCCTCCAGAAGTTAGATCAGATGGCAAATTGGATTTGGTGCTAGGTCTTTCCCTTTAGGTTTTACCCCAACAATGTTTTCATTAGTTTCGCTCACTCTCGAAATCAAGCATTTTACAGCAGGTTGGAGCAGCCTGTATCTCAGCACAGGAATAAGGTAGGGAAGAATTCTAAGGATCATTTTGACTGCCTCCAGAAGTTAGATCAGATGGCAAATTGGATTTGGTGCTAGGTCTTTCCCTTTAGGTTTTACCCCAACAATGTTTTCATTAGTTTCGCTCACTCTCGAAATCAAGCATTTTACAGCAGGTTGGAGCAGCCTGTATCTCAGCACAGGAATAAGGTAGGGAAGAATTCTAAGGATCATTTTGACTGCCTCCAGAAGTTAGATCAGATGGCAAATTGGATTTGGTGCTAGGTCTTTCCCTTTAGGTTTTACCCCAACAATGTTTTCATTAGTTTCGCTCACTCTCGAAATCAAGCATTTTACAGCAGGTTGGAGCAGCCTGTATCTCAGCACAGGAATAAGGTAGGGAAGAATTCAAATACTCATTTTGACTGCCTCCAGAAGTTAGATCAGATGGCAAATTGGATTTTGGTGCTAGGTCTTTCCCTTTAGGTTTTACCCCAACAATGTTTTCATTAGTTTCGCTCACTCTCGAAATCAAGCATTTTACAGCAGGTTGGAGCAGCCTGTATCTCAGCACAGGAATAAGGTAGGGAAGAATTCTAAGGATCATTTTGACTGCCTCCAGAAGTTAGATCAGATGGCAAATTGGATTTGGTGCTAGGTCTTTCCCTTTAGGTTTTACCCCAACAATGTTTTCATTAGTTTCGCTCACTCTCGAAATCAAGCATTTTACAGCAGGTTGGAGCAGCCTGTATCTCAGCACAGGAATAAGGTAGGGAAGAATTCTAAGGATCATTTTGACTGCCTCCAGAAGTTAGATCAGATGGCAAATTGGATTTGGTGCTAGGTCTTTCCCTTTAGGGTTTTACCCCAACAATGTTTTCATTAGTTTCGCTCACTCTCGAAATCAAGCATTTTACAGCAGGTTGGAGCAGCCTGTATCTCAGCACAGGAATAAGGTAGGGAAGAATTCTAAGGATCATTTTGACTGCCTCCAGAAGTTAGATCAGATGGCAAATTGGATTTGGTGCTAGGTCTTTCCCTTTAGGTTTTTACCCCAACAATGTTTTCATTAGTTTCGCTCACTCTCGAAATCAAGCATTTTACAGCAGGTTGGAGCAGCCTGTATCTCAGCACAGGAATAAGGTAGGGAAGAATTCTAAGGATCATTTTGACTGCCTCCAGAAGTTAGATCAGATGGCAAATTGGATTTGGTGCTAGGTCTTTCCCTTTAGGTTTTACCCCAACAATGTTTTCATTAGTTTCGCTCACTCTCGAAATCAAGCATTTTACAGCAGGTTGGAGCAGCCTGTATCTCAGCACAGGAATAAGGTAGGGAAGAATTCTAAGGATCATTTTGACTGCCTCCAGAAGTTAGATCAGATGGCAAATTGGATTTGGTGCTAGGTCTTTCCCTTTAGGTTTTACCCCAACAATGTTTTCATTAGTTTCGCTCACTCTCAAAATCAAGCATTTTACAGCAGGTTGGAGCAGCCTGTATCTCAGCACAGGAATAAGGTAGGGAAGAATTCAAATACTCATTTTGACTGCCTCCAGAAGTTAGATCAGATGGCAAATTGGATTTGGTGCTAGGTCTTTCCCTTTAGGTTTTACCCCAACAATGTTTTCATTAGTTTCGCTCACTCTCGAAATCAAGCATTTTACAGCAGGTTGGAGCAGCCTGTATCTCAGCAACAGGAATAAGGTAGGGAAGAATTCTAAGGATCATTTTGACTGCCTCCAGAAGTTAGATCAGATGGCAAATTGGATTTGGTGCTCAGGTCTTTCCCTTTAGGTTTTACCCCAACAATCTTTTCATTAGTTTCGCTCACTCTCGAAATCAAGCATTTTACAGCAGGTTGGAGCAGCCTGTATCTCAGCACAGGAATAAGGTAGGGAAGAATTCTAAGGATCATTTTGACTGCCTCCAGAAGTTAGATCAGATGGCAAATTGGATTTGGTGCTAGGTCTTTCCCTTTAGGTTTTACCCCAACAATGTTTTCATTAGTTTCGCTCACTCTCGAAATCAAGCATTTTACAGCAGGTTGGAGCAGCCTGTATCTCAGCACAGGAATAAGGTAGGGAAGAATTCTAAGGATCATTTTGACTGCCTCCAGAAGTTAGATCAGATGGCAAATTGGATTTGGTGCTAGGTCTTTCCCTTTAGGTTTTACCCCAACAATGTTTTCCATTAGTTTCGCTCACTCTCGAAATCAAGCATTTTACAGCAGGTTGGAGCAGCCTGTATCTCAGCACAGGAATAAGGTAGGGAAGAATTCTAAGGATCATTTTGACTGCCTCCAGAAGTTAGATCAGATGGCAAATTGGATTTGGTGCTAGGTCTTTCCCTTTAGGTTTTACCCCAACAATGTTTTCATTAGTTTCGCTCACTCTCGAAATCAAGCATTTTACAGCAGGTTGGAGCAGCCTGTATCTCAGCACAGGAATAAGGTAGGGAAGAATTCTAAGGATCATTTTGACTGCCTCCAGAAGTTAGATCAGATGGCAAATTGGATTTGGTGCTAGGTCTTTCCCTTTAGGTTTTACCCCAACAATGTTTTCATTAGTTTCGCTCACTCTCGAAATCAAGCATTTTACAGCAGGTTGGAGCAGCCTGTATCTCAGCACAGGAATAAGGTAGGGAAGAATTCTAAGGATCATTTTGACTGCCTCCAGAAGTTAGATCAGATGGCAAATTGGATTTGGTGCTAGGTCTTTCCCTTTAGGTTTTACCCCAACAATGTTTTCATTAGTTTCGCTCACTCTCGAAATCAAGCATTTTACAGCAGGTTGGAGCAGCCTGTATCTCAGCACAGGAATAAGGTAGGGAAGAATTCTAAGGATCATTTTGACCTGCCTCCAGAAGTTAGATCAGATGGCAAATTGGATTTGGTGCTAGGTCTTTCCCTTTAGGTTTTACCCCAACAATGTTTTCATTAGTTTCGCTCACTCTCGAAATCAAGCATTTTACAGCAGGTTGGAGCAGCCTGTATCTCAGCACAGGAATAAGGTAGGGAAGAATTCTAAGGATCATTTTGACTGCCTCCAGAAGTTAGATCAGATGGCAAATTGGATTTGGTGCTAGGTCTTTCCCTTTAGGTTTTACCCCAACAATGTTTTCATTAGTTTCGCTCACTCTCGAAATCAAGCATTTTACAGCAGGTTGGAGCAGCCTGTATCTCAGCACAGGAATAAGGTAGGGAAGAATTCTAAGGATCATTTTGACTGCCTCCAGAATCTAAGGATCATTTTGACTGCCTCCAGAAGTTAGATCAGATGGCAAATTGGATTTGGTGCTAGGTCTTTCCCTTTAGGTTTTACCCCAACAATGTTTTCATTAGTTTCGCTCACTCTCGAAATCAAGCATTTTACAGCAGGTTGGAGCAGCCTGTATCTCAGCACAGGAATAAGGTAGGGAAGAATTCTAAGGATCATTTTGACTGCCTCCAGAAGTTAGATCAGATGGCAAATTGGATTTGGTGCTAGGTCTTTCCCTTTAGGTTTTACCCCAACAATGTTTTCATTAGTTTCGCTCACTCTCGAAATCAAGCATTTTACAGCAGGTTGGAGCAGCCTGTATCTCAGCACAGGAATAAGGTAGGGAAGAATTCTAAGGATCATTTTGACTGCCTCCAGAAGTTAGATCAGATGGCAAATTGGATTTGGTGCTAGGTCTTTCCCTTTAGGTTTTACCCCAACAATGTTTTCATTAGTTTCGCTCACTCTCGAAATCAAGCATTTTACAGCAGGTTGGAGCAGCCTGTATCTCAGCACAGGAATAAGGTAGGGAAGAATTCTAAGGATCATTTTGACTGCCTCCAGAAGTTAGATCAGATGGCAAATTGGATTTGGTGCTAGGTCTTTCCCTTTAGGTTTTACCCCAACAATGTTTTCATTAGTTTCGCTCACTCTCGAAATCAAGCATTTTACAGCAGGTTGGAGCAGCCTGTATCTCAGCACAGGAATAAGGTAGGGAAGAATTCTAAGGATCATTTTGACTGCCTCCAGAAGTTAGATCAGATGGCAAATTGGATTTGGTGCTAGGTCTTTCCCTTTAGGTTTTACCCCAACAATGTTTTCATTAGTTTCGCTCACTCTCAAAATCAAGCATTTTACAGCAGGTTGGAGCAGCCTGTATCTCAGCACAGGAATAAGGTAGGGAAGAATTCTAAGGATCATTTTGACTGCCTCCAGAAGTTAGATCAGATGGCAAATTGGATTTGGTGCTAGGTCTTTCCCTTTAGGTTTTACCCCAACAATGTTTTCATTAGTTTCGCTCACTCTCGAAATCAAGCATTTTACAGCAGGTTGGAGCAGCCTGTATCTCAGCACAGGAATAAGGTAGGGAAGAATTCTAAGGATCATTTTGACTGCCTCCAGAAGTTAGATCAGATGGCAAATTGGATTTGGTGCTAGGTCTTTCCCTTTAGGTTTTACCCCAACAATGTTTTCATTAGTTTCGCTCACTCTCGAAATCAAGCATTTTACAGCAGGTTGGAGCAGCCTGTATCTCAGCACAGGAATAAGGTAGGGAAGAATTCTAAGGATCATTTTGACTGCCTCCAGAAGTTAGATCAGATGGCAAATTGGATTTGGTGCTAGGTCTTTCCCTTTAGGTTTTACCCCAACAATGTTTTCATTAGTTTCGCTCACTCTCGAAATCAAGCATTTTACAGCAGGTTGGAGCAGCCTGTATCTCAGCACAGGAATAAGGTAGGGAAGAATTCTAAGGATCATTTTGACTGCCTCCAGAAGTTAGATCAGATGGCAAATTGGATTTGGTGCTAGGTCTTTCCCTTTAGGTTTTACCCCAACAATGTTTTCATTAGTTTCGCTCACTCTCGAAATCAAGCATTTTACAGCAGGTTGGAGCAGCCTGTATCTCAGCACAGGAATAAGGTAGGGAAGAATTCTAAGGATCATTTTGACTGCCTCCAGAAGTTAGATCAGATGGCAAATTGGATTTGGTGCTAGGTCTTTCCCTTTAGGTTTTACCCCAACAATGTTTTCATTAGTTTCGCTCACTCTCGAAATCAAGCATTTTACAGCAGGTTGGAGCAGCCTGTATCTCAGCACAGGAATAAGGTAGGGAAGAATTCTAAGGATCATTTTGACTGCCTCCAGAAGTTAGATCAGATGGCAAATTGGATTTGGTGCTAGGTCTTTCCCTTTAGGTTTTACCCCAACAATGTTTTCATTAGTTTCGCTCACTCTCGAAATCAAGCATTTTACAGCAGGTTGGAGCAGCCTGTATCTCAGCACAGGAATAAGGTAGGGAAGAATTCTAAGGATCATTTTGACTGCCTCCAGGAGTTAGATCAGATGGCAAATTGGATTTGGTGCTAGGTCTTTCCCTTTAGGTTTTACCCCAACAATGTTTTCATTAGTTTCGCTCACTCTCGAAATCAAGCATTTTACAGCAGGTTGGAGCAGCCTGTATCTCAGCACAGGAATAAGGTAGGGAAGAATTCTAAGGATCATTTTGACTGCCTCCAGAAGTTAGATCAGATGGCAAATTGGATTTGGTGCTAGGTCTTTCCCTTTAGGTTTTACCCCAACAATGTTTTCATTAGTTTCGCTCACTCTCGAAATCAAGCATTTTACAGCAGGTTGGAGCAGCCTGTATCTCAGCACAGGAATAAGGTAGGGAAGAATTCTAAGGATCATTTTGACTGCCTCCAGAAGTTAGATCAGATGGCAAATTGGATTTGGTGCTAGGTCTTTCCCTTTAGGTTTTACTCCAAAAATGTTTTCATTAGTTTCGCTCACTCTCGAAATCAAGCATTTTACAGCAGGTTGGAGCAGCCTGTATCTCAGCACAGGAATAAGGTAGGGAAGAATTCTAAGGATCATTTTGACTGCCTCCAGAAGTTAGATCAGATGGCAAATTGGATTTGGTGATAGGTCTTTCCCTTTAGGTTTTACCCCAACAATGTTTTCATTAGTTTCGCTCACTCTCGAAATCAAGCATTTTACAGCAGGTTGGAGCAGCCTGTATCTCAGCACAGGAATAAGGTAGGGAAGAATTCAAATACTCATTTTGACTGCCTCCAGAAGTTAGATCAGATGGCAAATTGGATTTGGTGCTAGGTCTTTCCCTTTAGGTTTTACCCCAACAATGTTTTCATTAGTTTCGCTCACTCTCGAAATCAAGCATTTTACAGCAGGTTGGAGCAGCCTGTATCTCAGCACAGGAATAAGGTAGGGAAGAATTCTAAGGCTCATTTTGACTGCCTCCAGAAGTTAGATCAGATGGCAAATTGGATTTGGTGCTAGGTCTTTCCCTTTAGGTTTTACCCCAACAATGTTTTCATTAGTTTCGCTCACTCTCGAAATCAAGCATTTTACAGCAGGTTGGAGCAGCCTGTATCTCAGCACAGGAATAACGTAGGGAAGAATTCTAAGGATCATTTTGACTGCCTCCAGAAGTTAGATCAGATGGCAAATTGGATTTGGTGCTAGGTCTTTCCCTTTAGGTTTTACCCCAACAATGTTTTCATTAGTTTCGCTCACTCTCGAAATCAAGCATTTTACAGCAGGTTGGAGCAGCCTGTATCTCAGCACAGGAATAAGGTAGGGAAGAATTCTAAGGATCATTTTGACTGCCTCCAGAAGTTAGATCAGATGGCAAATTGGATTTGGTGCTAGGTCTTTCCCTTTAGGTTTTACCCCAACAATGTTTTCATTAGTTTCGCTCACTCTCGAAATCAAGCATTTTACAGCAGGTTGGAGCAGCCTGTATCTCAGCACAGGAATAAGGTAGGGAAGAATTCAAATACTCATTTTGACTGCCTCCAGAAGTTAGATCAGATGGCAAATTGGATTTGGTGCTAGGTCTTTCCCTTTAGGTTTTACCCCAACAATGTTTTCATTAGTTTCGCTCACTCTCGAAATCAAGCATTTTACAGCAGGTTGGAGCAGCCTGTATCTCAGCACAGGAATAAGGTAGGGAAGAATTCTAAGGATCATTTTGACTGCCTCCAGAAGTTAGATCAGATGGCAAATTGGATTTGGTGCTAGGTCTTTCCCTTTAGGTTTTACCCCAACAATGTTTTCATTAGTTTCGCTCACTCTCGAAATCAAGCATTTTACAGCAGGTTGGAGCAGCCTGTATCTCAGCACAGGAATAAGGTAGGGAAGAATTCTAAGGATCATTTTGACTGCCTCCAGAAGTTAGATCAGATGGCAAATTGGATTTGGTGCTAGGTCTTTCCCTTTAGGTTTTACCCCAACAATGTTTTCATTAGTTTCGCTCACTCTCGAAATCAAGCATTTTACAGCAGGTTGGAGCAGCCTGTATCTCAGCACAGGAATAAGGTAGGGAAGAATTCTAAGGATCATTTTGACAGCCTCCAGGAGTTAGATCAGATGGCAAATTGGATTTGGTGCTAGGTCTTTCCCTTTAGGTTTTACCCCAACAATGTTTTCATTAGTTTAGCTCACTCTCGAAATCAAGCATTTTACAGCAGGTTGGAGCAGCCTGTATCTCAGCACAGGAATAAGGTAGGGAAGAATTCTAAGGATCATTTTGACTGCCTCCAGAAGTTAGATCAGATGGCAAATTGGATTTGGTGCTAGGTCTTTCCCTTTAGGTTTTACCCCAACAATGTTTTCATTAGTTTCGCTCACTCTCGAAATCAAGCATTTTACAGCAGGTTGGAGCAGCCTGTATCTCAGCACAGGAATAAGGTAGGGAAGAATTCTAAGGATCATTTTGACTGCCTCCAGAAGTTAGATCAGATGGCAAATTGGATTTGGTGCTAGGTCTTTCCCTTTAGGTTTTACTCCAACAATGTTTTCATTAGTTTCGCTCACTCTCGAAATCAAGCATTTTACAGCAGGTTGGAGCAGCCTGTATCTCAGCACAGGAATAAGGTAGGGAAGAATTCAAATACTCATTTTGACTGCCTCCAGAAGTTAGATCAGATGGCAAATTGGATTTGGTGCTAGGTCTTTCCCTTTAGGTTTTACCCCAACAATGTTTTCATTAGTTTCGCTCACTCTCGAAATCAAGCATTTTACAGCAGGTTGGAGCAGCCTGTATCTCAGCACAGGAATAAGGTAGGGAAGAATTCTAAGGATCATTTTGACTGCCTCCAGAAGTTAGATCAGATGGCAAATTGGATTTGGTGCTAGGTCTTTCCCTTTAGGTTTTACCCCAACAATGTTTTCATTAGTTTCGCTCACTCTCGAAATCAAGCATTTTACAGCAGGTTGGAGCAGCCTGTATCTCAGCACAGGAATAAGGTAGGGAAGAATTCTAAGGCTCATTTTGACTGCCTCCAGAAGTTAGATCAGATGGCAAATTGGATTTGGTGCTAGGTCTTTCCCTTTAGGTTTTACCCCAACAATGTTTTCATTAGTTTCGCTCACTCTCGAAATCAAGCATTTTACAGCAGGTTGGAGCAGCCTGTATCTCAGCACAGGAATAAGGTAGGGAAGAATTCTAAGGATCATTTTGACTGCCTCCAGAAGTTAGATCAGATGGCAAATTGGATTTGGTGCTAGGTCTTTCCCTTTAGGTTTTACCCCAACAATGTTTTCATTAGTTTCGCTCACTCTCGAAATCAAGCATTTTACAGCAGGTTGGAGCAGCCTGTATCTCAGCACAGGAATAAGGTAGGGAAGAATTCTAAGGATCATTTTGACTGCCTCCAGAAGTTAGATCAGATGGCAAATTGGATTTGGTGCTAGGTCTTTCCCTTTAGGTTTTACCCCAACAATGTTTTCATTAGTTTCGCTCACTCTCGAAATCAAGCATTTTACAGCAGGTTGGAGCAGCCTGTATCTCAGCACAGGAATAAGGTAGGGAAGAATTCAAATACTCATTTTGACTGCCTCCAGAAGTTAGATCAGATGGCAAATTGGATTTGGTGCTAGGTCTTTCCCTTTAGGTTTTACCCCAACAATGTTTTCATTAGTTTCGCTCACTCTCGAAATCAAGCATTTTACAGCAGGTTGGAGCAGCCTGTATCTCAGCACAGGAATAAGGTAGGGAAGAATTCTAAGGATCATTTTGACTGCCTCCAGAAGTTAGATCAGATGGCAAATTGGATTTGGTGCTAGGTCTTTCCCTTTAGGTTTTACCCCAACAATGTTTTCATTAGTTTCGCTCACTCTCGAAATCAAGCATTTTACAGCAGGTTGGAGCAGCCTGTATCTCAGCACAGGAATAAGGTAGGGAAGAATTCTAAGGATCATTTTGACTGCCTCCAGAAGTTAGATCAGATGGCAAATTGGATTTGGTGCTAGGTCTTTCCCTTTAGGTTTTACCCCAACAATGTTTTCATTAGTTTCGCTCACTCTCGAAATCAAGCATTTTACAGCAGGTTGGAGCAGCCTGTATCTCAGCACAGGAATAAGGTAGGGAAGAATTCTAAGGCTCATTTTGACTGCCTCCAGAAGTTAGATCAGATGGCAAATTGGATTTGGTGCTAGGTCTTTCCCTTTAGGTTTTACCCCAACAATGTTTTCATTAGGGCTTTAAACTAGATTTGAAGGGGGATGGGGTTAATAGTCTCCTGCTGGCTGGTGACAAACAGAGGGGCAGCTCACCAGCAGTAGAGAGAAGGAGAGCTGGTAAGGGCTCTCAACTTGCTACCCTGAGGCAAGCCACGAATGATCCACCAGGACATTCTGTGGAAACCGAGGGGATTTGGCACAAGAGGAGGACAGGGCCAGCCCAGCTGAAGTGCTTCTATGCGAATGCGCGCAGCTTGGGCAATAAACAGGATGAGTTAAGTGCCACTGTGCTGCTGGGATGCCACGACATAGTGGCTGTTACTGAAACTTGGTGGGATGAATCCCATGACTGGGATGTAGGCATAGATGGATATAAACTCTTTAGGAAGGATAGGCAGGGAAGGAGAGGAGGAGGTGTTGCCCTCTATGTCAATAGCCAGTTGGAATCAGTGGAGCTCCAACTGGGGAGGGATGATGAGCTAGTTGAGAGTGTATGGGTCAAAATTAAAGGCAGGACAGGGGAAGAAGATATTACTGTGGGGGTCTCCTACAGGCCACCTGACCAGCAGATCCAAGCAGATGAGGCCCCTCCATAGGCAAATAGAAGCGGCTTCCAGGTCACAAGCCCTGGTCCTCATGGGTGATTTCAACCACCCGGACATCTGCTGGAGGGACAACACAGCAAGGCACCAGCAATCCAGGATGTTCCTGGACTGCATAGAAGACAACTTCCTCCTCCAAATGGTAGAGGAACCAACAAGAAATGGTGCTATGCTGGACCTTGTTCTCACCAACAGGGAAGGGCTGGTAAGCAATGTGAGGCTCATAGACGGCCTTGGCTGCAGTGACCATGAAGCAGTTGAATTTAACATCCTCAGGGCAATCAGGAGGAAGTATTCCAAGCTCATGACCCTAGACTTTAGGCATGCAGATTTTGATCGCTTCAGGGATCTGCTAGCCAAAGTGTCCTGGGACAAAGCCCTGGAGGGAAGAGGGACCCAGGACAGCTGGTCAGTATTCAAGGACCACCTCCTCTGTGTCCAGGAGCTCTGTGTACCAACAAAGAGAAAAGCAGGTAAGAATGCTAGGAGGCCTGCCTGGATGGGCAAGGAGCTACTGGACACACTATTACTTAAAAGGAAACTCTACAGGAAGTGGAGGGAAGGACAGGTAGAACAGGGGGAATACAAGGAAGCTGCCCGAGCAGCAAGAGTCCTGGTTAGGAAAGCCAAAGCAGAGTTTGAGTTGAATCTAGCCAGGGAGATTAAAGGGAATACTAAGAACTTTTACAGGTATATTAATGGGAAGAAGAAGACTAGGGAAGGTGTGGGCCCCCTCAGAAAGGAAAATGGTGACATGGTCACCTGTGATGAGGAAAAGGCTGAGGTACTTAATAACTTCTTTACCTCAGTCTTCACTGCAAGGGCCTCTAGCCACACTCCTGATGTTATGGAAGTCAAAGCCAGGGACGGGGAGGAAGAACTGCCCATTGTAAGTGCAAATCAGGTTCGTGATCATCTGAAGAACCTGAAAGTGTTCAAGTCCATGGGACCCGACGGGTTACACCCACGGGTACTGAGAGAACTGGCAGATGAGGTTGCTAAACCCCTCTCTATTATATTTCAAAAGTCCTGGCAGTCTGGTGAAGTCCCCACAGACTGGAAAAGGGGAAACATTGCCCCCATCTTCAAAAAGGGCAAGAAGGAGGAACCAGGGAACTACAGGCCAGTCAGTCTCACCTCTGTGCCTGGAAAGATCATGGAACAGATCCTCCTGGAGTCACTACTCGCTCAAAAGAATAGTGAAGAGGTGATTGGGAACAGTCAGCATGGCTTTGCCAAGGGCAAATCCTGCCTGACCAACCTGGTGGCCTTCTATGAGCAGGTGACAAAATTAATAGATGAGGGGCAAGCAACTGATGTCGTTTACCTGGACCTGAGCAAAGCCTTTGACACTGTCCCACACCACATCCTGGTCTCCAAACTGGTGACACATGGGTTTGATTGGTGGACCACTAGATGGATAAGGAACTGGCTTGATGGCCGCACCCAAAGAGTGGCTGTCAATGGCTCCATGTCCCAGTGGAGGCCAGTGACAAGTGGAGTCCCTCAGGGATCAGTCCTGGGACCTGTCTTATTCAACATCTTTGTGGGGGACATGGACAGTGGCATTGAGTGCACCCTCAGCAAGTTTGCTGATGACACCAAGCTGTGTGGTGCAGCAGACACGCTGGAGGGAAGGGAGGCCATCCAGAGGGACCTTGACAGGCTGGAGAGGTGGGCACAGGCCAACCTCATGAAGTTCAATAAGAGCAAGTGCAGGGTCCTGCATCTGGGTCGAGGCAATCCCAGGCACAAATACAGGCTGGGCAGGGACTGGCTGGAGGATAGCCCTGAGGAGAGAGACTTGGGGGTGCTGGTGGACAAAAAGCTCAACATGAGCTCTCAGTGTGCACTTGCAGCCCGCAAAGCCAATCAGATCCTGGGCTGCATCAGGAGAAGTGTGGCTAGCAGGTCGAGGGAGGTGATCCTCCCCCTCTACTCAGCCCTGGTGAGACCCCACCTGGAGTACTGTGTCCAGTTCTGGAGCCCCTATTACAAGAGGGATGTGGAGGTGCTGGAACGTGTCCAGAGAAGGGCCACGAGGATGATCAGAGGGCTGGAGCACCTCTCCTATGAGGACAGACTGAAGGAGTTGGGGCTGTTCAGTCTGCAGAAGAGAAGGCTCCGAGGTGACCTAATTGTCGCCTTCCAGTATCTGAAGGGGGCCTACAGGAAGGCTGGGGAAGGACTTCTCAGGATATCAGGTAGTGATAGGACTAGGGGGAATGGAATGAAGCTGGAGGTGGGGAGATTCAGGCTGGATGTGAGGAGGAGGTTCTTCACCATGAGAGTGGTGAAACCCTGGAATGGGTTGTCCAGGGAGGTGGTCGAGGCCCCGTCCCTGGGGGTGTTTAAGAGCAGGCTGGATGAGGCTCTGTCCAGCCTGATCTAGTGTGGGGTGTCCCTGCCCATGGCAGGGGGGTTGGAACTAGATGATCCTTGTGGTCCCTTCCAACCCTGAATGAAACTATGAAACTATGAAATTAGTTTCGCTCACTCTCGAAATCAAGCATTTTACAGCAGGTTGGAGCAGCCTGTATCTCAGCACAGGAATAAGGTAGGGAAGAATTCTAAGGATCATTTTGACTGCCTCCAGAAGTTAGATCAGATGGCAAATTGGATTTGGTGCTAGGTCTTTCCCTTTAGGTTTTACCCCAACAATGTTTTCATTAGTTTCGCTCACTCTCGAAATCAAGCATTTTACAGCAGGTTGGAGCAGCCTGTATCTCAGCACAGGAATAAGGTAGGGAAGAATTCTAAGGATCATTTTGACTGCCTCCAGAAGTTAGATCAGATGGCAAATTGGATTTGGTGCTAGGTCTTTCCCTTTAGGTTTTACCCCAACAATGTTTTCATTAGTTTCGCTCACTCTCAAAATCAAGCATTTTACAGCAGGTTGGAGCAGCCTGTATCTCAGCACAGGAATAAGGTAGGGAAGAATTCAAATACTCATTTTGACTGCCTCCAGAAGTTAGATCAGATGGCAAATTGGATTTGGTGCTAGGTCTTTCCCTTTAGGTTTTACCCCAACAATGTTTTCATTAGTTTCGCTCACTCTCGAAATCAAGCATTTTACAGCAGGTTGGAGCAGCCTGTATCTCAGCACAGGAATAAGGTAGGGAAGAATTCTAAGGATCATTTTGACTGCCTCCAGAAGTTAGATCAGATGGCAAATTGGATTTGGTGCTAGGTCTTTCCCTTTAGGTTTTACCCCAACAATGTTTTCATTAGTTTCGCTCACTCTCGAAATCAAGCATTTTACAGCAGGTTGGAGCAGCCTGTATCTCAGCACAGGAATAAGGTAGGGAAGAATTCTAAGGATCATTTTGACTGCCTCCAGAAGTTAGATCAGATGGCAAATTGGATTTGGTGCTAGGTCTTTCCCTTTAGGTTTTACCCCAACAATGTTTTCATTAGTTTCGCTCACTCTCGAAATCAAGCATTTTACAGCAGGTTGGAGCAGCCTGTATCTCAGCACAGGAATAAGGTAGGGAAGAATTCTAAGGATCATTTTGACTGCCTCCAGAAGTTAGATCAGATGGCAAATTGGATTTGGTGCTAGGTCTTTCCCTTTAGGTTTTACCCCAACAATGTTTTCATTAGTTTCGCTCACTCTCGAAATCAAGCATTTTACAGCAGGTTGGAGCAGCCTGTATCTCAGCACAGGAATAAGGTAGGGAAGAATTCTAAGGATCATTTTGACTGCCTCCAGAAGTTAGATCAGATGGCAAATTGGATTTGGTGCTAGGTCTTTCCCTTTAGGTTTTACCCCAACAATGTTTTCATTAGTTTCGCTCACTCTCGAAATCAAGCATTTTACAGCAGGTTGGAGCAGCCTGTATCTCAGCACAGGAATAAGGTAGGGAAGAATTCTAAGGATCATTTTGACTGCCTCCAGAAGTTAGATCAGATGGCAAATTGGATTTGGTGCTAGGTCTTTCCCTTTAGGTTTTACCCCAACAATGTTTTCATTAGTTTCGCTCACTCTCGAAATCAAGCATTTTACAGCAGGTTGGAGCAGCCTGTATCTCAGCACAGGAATAAGGTAGGGAAGAATTCTAAGGATCATTTTGACTGCCTCCAGAAGTTAGATCAGATGGCAAATTGGATTTGGTGCTAGGTCTTTCCCTTTAGGTTTTACCCCAACAATGTTTTCATTAGTTTCGCTCACTCTCGAAATCAAGCATTTTACAGCAGGTTGGAGCAGCCTGTATCTCAGCACAGGAATAAGGTAGGGAAGAATTCTAAGGATCATTTTGACTGCCTCCAGAAGTTAGATCAGATGGCAAATTGGATTTGGTGCTAGGTCTTTCCCTTTAGGTTTTACCCCAACAATGTTTTCATTAGTTTCGCTCACTCTCGAAATCAAGCATTTTACAGCAGGTTGGAGCAGCCTGTATCTCAGCACAGGAATAAGGTAGGGAAGAATTCTAAGGATCATTTTGACTGCCTCCAGAAGTTAGATCAGATGGCAAATTGGATTTGGTGCTAGGTCTTTCCCTTTAGGTTTTACCCCAACAATGTTTTCATTAGTTTCGCTCACTCTCGAAATCAAGCATTTTACAGCAGGTTGGAGCAGCCTGTATCTCAGCACAGGAATAAGGTAGGGAAGAATTCTAAGGATCATTTTGACTGCCTCCAGAAGTTAGATCAGATGGCAAATTGGATTTGGTGCTAGGTCTTTCCCTTTAGGTTTTACCCCAACAATGTTTTCATTAGTTTCGCTCACTCTCGAAATCAAGCATTTTACAGCAGGTTGGAGCAGCCTGTATCTCAGCACAGGAATAAGGTAGGGAAGAATTCAAATACTCATTTTGACTGCCTCCAGAAGTTAGATCAGATGGCAAATTGGATTTGGTGCTAGGTCTTTCCCTTTAGGTTTTACCCCAACAATGTTTTCATTAGTTTCGCTCACTCTCGAAATCAAGCATTTTACAGCAGGTTGGAGCAGCCTGTATCTCAGCACAGGAATAAGGTAGGGAAGAATTCTAAGGATCATTTTGACTGCCTCCAGAAGTTAGATCAGATGGCAAATTGGATTTGGTGCTAGGTCTTTCCCTTTAGGTTTTACCCCAACAATGTTTTCATTAGTTTCGCTCACTCTCGAAATCAAGCATTTTACAGCAGGTTGGAGCAGCCTGTATCTCAGCACAGGAATAAGGTAGGGAAGAATTCTAAGGATCATTTTGACTGCCTCCAGAAGTTAGATCAGATGGCAAATTGGATTTGGTGCTAGGTCTTTCCCTTTAGGTTTTACCCCAACAATGTTTTCATTAGTTTCGCTCACTCTCGAAATCAAGCATTTTACAGCAGGTTGGAGCAGCCTGTATCTCAGCACAGGAATAAGGTAGGGAAGAATTCTAAGGATCATTTTGACTGCCTCCAGAAGTTAGATCAGATGGCAAATTGGATTTGGTGCTAGGTCTTTCCCTTTAGGTTTTACCCCAACAATGTTTTCATTAGTTTCGCTCACTCTCGAAATCAAGCATTTTACAGCAGGTTGGAGCAGCCTGTATCTCAGCACAGGAATAAGGTAGGGAAGAATTCTAAGGATCATTTTGACTGCCTCCAGAAGTTAGATCAGATGGCAAATTGGATTTGGTGCTAGGTCTTTCCCTTTAGGTTTTACCCCAACAATGTTTTCATTAGTTTCGCTCACTCTCGAAATCAAGCATTTTACAGCAGGTTGGAGCAGCCTGTATCTCAAGCACAGGAATAAGGTAGGGAAGAATTCTAAGGATCATTTTGACTGCCTCCAGAAGTTAGATCAGATGGCAAATTGGATTTGGTGCTAGGTCTTTCCCTTTAGGTTTTACCCCAACAATGTTTTCATTAGTTTCGCTCACTCTCGAAATCAAGCATTTTACAGCAGGTTGGAGCAGCCTGTATCTCAGCACAGGAATAAGGTAGGGAAGAATTCTAAGGATCATTTTGACTGCCTCCAGAAGTTAGATCAGATGGCAAATTGGATTTGGTGCTAGGTCTTTCCCTTTAGGTTTTACCCCAACAATGTTTTCATTAGTTTCGCTCACTCTCGAAATCAAGCATTTTACAGCAGGTTGGAGCAGCCTGTATCTCAGCACAGGAATAAGGTAGGGAAGAATTCTAAGGATCATTTTGACTGCCTCCAGAAGTTAGATCAGATGGCAAATTGGATTTGGTGCTAGGTCTTTCCCTTTAGGTTTTACCCCAACAATGTTTTCATTAGTTTCGCTCACTCTCGAAATCAAGCATTTTACAGCAGGTTGGAGCAGCCTGTATCTCAGCACAGGAATAAGGTAGGGAAGAATTCTAAGGATCATTTTGACTGCCTCCAGAAGTTAGATCAGATGGCAAATTGGATTTGGTGCTAGGTCTTTCCCTTTAGGTTTTACCCCAACAATGTTTTCATTAGTTTCGCTCACTCTCGAAATCAAGCATTTTACAGCAGGTTGGAGCAGCCTGTATCTCAGCACAGGAATAAGGTAGGGAAGAATTCTAAGGATCATTTTGACTGCCTCCAGAAGTTAGATCAGATGGCAAATTGGATTTGGTGCTAGGTCTTTCCCTTTAGGTTTTACCCCAACAATGTTTTCATTAGTTTCGCTCACTCTCGAAATCAAGCATTTTACAGCAGGTTGGAGCAGCCTGTATCTCAGCACAGGAATAAGGTAGGGAAGAATTCTAAGGATCATTTTGACTGCCTCCAGAAGTTAGATCAGATGGCAAATTGGATTTGGTGCTAGGTCTTTCCCTTTAGGTTTTACCCCAACAATGTTTTCATTAGTTTCGCTCACTCTCGAAATCAAGCATTTACAGCAGGTTGGAGCAGCCTGTATCTCAGCACAGGAATAAGGTAGGGAAGAATTCTAAGGATCATTTTGACTGCCTCCAGAAGTTAGATCAGATGGCAAATTGGATTTGGTGCTAGGTCTTTCCCTTTAGGTTTTACCCCAACAATGTTTTCATTAGTTTCGCTCACTCTCGAAATCAAGCATTTTACAGCAGGTTGGAGCAGCCTGTATCTCAGCACAGGAATAAGGTAGGGAAGAATTCTAAGGATCATTTTGACTGCCTCCAGAAGTTAGATCAGATGGCAAATTGGATTTGGTGCTAGGTCTTTCCCTTTAGGTTTTACCCCAACAATGTTTTCATTAGTTTCGCTCACTCTCGAAATCAAGCATTTTACAGCAGGTTGGAGCAGCCTGTATCTCAGCACAGGAATAAGGTAGGGAAGAATTCTAAGGATCATTTTGACTGCCTCCAGAAGTTAGATCAGATGGCAAATTGGATTTGGTGCTAGGTCTTTCCCTTTAGGTTTTACCCCAACAATGTTTTCATTAGTTTCGCTCACTCTCGAAATCAAGCATTTTACAGCAGGTTGGAGCAGCCTGTATCTCAGCACAGGAATAAGGTAGGGAAGAATTCTAAGGATCATTTTGACTGCCTCCAGAAGTTAGATCAGATGGCAAATTGGATTTGGTGCTAGGTCTTTCCCTTTAGGTTTTACCCCAACAATGTTTTCATTAGTTTCGCTCACTCTCGAAATCAAGCATTTTACAGCAGGTTGGAGCAGCCTGTATCTCAGCACAGGAATAAGGTAGGGAAGAATTCTAAGGATCATTTTGACTGCCTCCAGAAGTTAGATCAGATGGCAAATTGGATTTGGTGCTAGGTCTTTCCCTTTAGGTTTTACCCCAACAATGTTTTCATTAGTTTCGCTCACTCTCGAAATCAAGCATTTTACAGCAGGTTGGAGCAGCCTGTATCTCAGCACAGGAATAAGGTAGGGAAGAATTCTAAGGATCATTTTGACTGCCTCCAGAAGTTAGATCAGATGGCAAATTGGATTTGGTGCTAGGTCTTTCCCTTTAGGTTTTACCCCAACAATGTTTTCATTAGTTTCGCTCACTCTCGAAATCAAGCATTTTACAGCAGGTTGGAGCAGCCTGTATCTCAGCACAGGAATAAGGTAGGGAAGAATTCTAAGGATCATTTTGACTGCCTCCAGAAGTTAGATCAGATGGCAAATTGGATTTGGTGCTAGGTCTTTCCCTTTAGGTTTTACCCCAACAATGTTTTCATTAGTTTCGCTCACTCTCGAAATCAAGCATTTTACAGCAGGTTGGAGCAGCCTGTATCTCAGCACAGGAATAAGGTAGGGAAGAATTCTAAGGATCATTTTGACTGCCTCCAGAAGTTAGATCAGATGGCAAATTGGATTTGGTGCTAGGTCTTTCCCTTTAGGTTTTACCCCAACAATGTTTTCATTAGTTTCGCTCACTCTCGAAATCAAGCATTTTACAGCAGGTTGGAGCAGCCTGTATCTCAGCACAGGAATAGGTAGGGAAGAATTCTAAGGATCATTTTGACTGCCTCCAGAAGTTAGATCAGATGGCAAATTGGATTTGGTGCTAGGTCTTTCCCTTTAGGTTTTACCCCAACAATGTTTTCATTAGTTTCGCTCACTCTCGAAATCAAGCATTTTACAGCAGGTTGGAGCAGCCTGTATCTCAGCACAGGAATAAGGTAGGGAAGAATTCAAATACTCATTTTGACTGCCTCCAGAAGTTAGATCAGATGGCAAATTGGATTTGGTGCTAGGTCTTTCCCTTTAGGTTTTACCCCAACAATGTTTTCATTAGTTTCGCTCACTCTCGAAATCAAGCATTTTACAGCAGGTTGGAGCAGCCTGTATCTCAGCACAGGAATAAGGTAGGGAAGAATTCTAAGGATCATTTTGACTGCCTCCAGAAGTTAGATCAGATGGCAAATTGGATTTGGTGCTAGGTCTTTCCCTTTAGGTTTTACCCCAACAATGTTTTTCATTAGTTTCGCTCACTCTCGAAATCAAGCATTTTACAGCAGGTTGGAGCAGCCTGTATCTCAGCACAGGAATAAGGTAGGGAAGAATTCTAAGGATCATTTTGACTGCCTCCAGAAGTTAGATCAGATGGCAAATTGGATTTGGTGCTAGGTCTTTCCCTTTAGGTTTTACCCCAACAATGTTTTCATTAGTTTCGCTCACTCTCGAAATCAAGCATTTTACAGCAGGTTGGAGCAGCCTGTATCTCAGCACAGGAATAAGGTAGGGAAGAATTCTAAGGATCATTTTGACTGCCTCCAGAAGTTAGATCAGATGGCAAAATTGGATTTGGTGCTAGGTCTTTCCCTTTAGGTTTTACCCCAACAATGTTTTCATTAGTTTCGCTCACTCTCGAAATCAAGCATTTTACAGCAGGTTGGAGCAGCCTGTATCTCAGCACAGGAATAAGGTAGGGAAGAATTCTAAGGATCATTTTGACTGCCTCCAGAAGTTAGATCAGATGGCAAATTGGATTTGGTGCTAGGTCTTTCCCTTTAGGTTTTACCCCAACAATGTTTTCATTAGTTTCGCTCACTCTCGAAATCAAGCATTTTACAGCAGGTTGGAGCAGCCTGTATCTCAGCACAGGAATAAGGTAGGGAAGAATTCTAAGGATCATTTTGACTGCCTCCAGAAGTTAGATCAGATGGCAAATTGGATTTGGTGCTAGGTCTTTCCCTTTAGGTTTTACCCCAACAATGTTTTCATTAGTTTCGCTCACTCTCGAAATCAAGCATTTTACAGCAGGTTGGAGCAGCCTGTATCTCAGCACAGGAATAAGGTAGGGAAGAATTCTAAGGATCATTTTGACTGCCTCCAGAAGTTAGATCAGATGGCAAATTGGATTTGGTGCTAGGTCTTTCCCTTTAGGTTTTACCCCAACAATGTTTTCATTAGTTTCGCTCACTCTCGAAATCAAGCATTTTACAGCAGGTTGGAGCAGCCTGTATCTCAGCACAGGAATAAGGTAGGGAAGAATTCTAAGGATCATTTTGACTGCCTCCAGAAGTTAGATCAGATGGCAAATTGGATTTGGTGCTAGGTCTTTCCCTTTAGGTTTTACCCCAACAATGTTTTCATTAGTTTCGCTCACTCTCGAAATCAAGCATTTTACAGCAGGTTGGAGCAGCCTGTATCTCAGCACAGGAATAAGGTAGGGAAGAATTCTAAGGATCATTTTGACTGCCTCCAGAAGTTAGATCAGATGGCAAATTGGATTTGGTGCTAGGTCTTTCCCTTTAGGTTTTACCCAACAATGTTTTCATTAGTTTCGCTCACTCTCGAAATCAAGCATTTTACAGCAGGTTGGAGCAGCCTGTATCTCAGCACAGGAATAAGGTAGGGAAGAATTCTAAGGATCATTTTGACTGCCTCCAGAAGTTAGATCAGATGGCAAATTGGATTTGGTGCTAGGTCTTTCCCTTTAGGTTTTACCCCAACAATGTTTTCATTAGTTTCGCTCACTCTCGAAATCAAGCATTTTACAGCAGGTTGGAGCAGCCTGTATCTCAGCACAGGAATAAGGTAGGGAAGAATTCTAAGGATCATTTTGACTGCCTCCAGAAGTTAGATCAGATGGCAAATTGGATTTGGTGCTAGGTCTTTCCCTTTAGGTTTTACCCCAACAATGTTTTCATTAGTTTCGCTCACTCTCGAAATCAAGCATTTTACAGCAGGTTGGAGCAGCCTGTATCTCAGCACAGGAATAAGGTAGGGAAGAATTCTAAGGATCATTTTGACTGCCTCCAGAAGTTAGATCAGATGGCAAATTGGATTTGGTGCTAGGTCTTTCCCTTTAGGTTTTACCCCAACAATGTTTTCATTAGTTTCGCTCACTCTCGAAATCAAGCATTTTACAGCAGGTTGGAGCAGCCTGTATCTCAGCACAGGAATAAGGTAGGGAAGAATTCTAAGGATCATTTTGACTGCCTCCAGAAGTTAGATCAGATGGCAAATTGGATTTGGTGCTAGGTCTTTCCCTTTAGGTTTTACCCCCAACAATGTTTTCATTAGTTTCGCTCACTCTCGAAATCAAGCATTTTACAGCAGGTTGGAGGCAGCCTGTATCTCAGCACAGGAATAAGGTAGGGAAGAATTCTAAGGATCATTTTGACTGCCTCCAGAAGTTAGATCAGATGGCAAATTGGATTTGGTGCTAGGTCTTTCCCTTTAGGTTTTACCCCAACAATGTTTTCATTAGTTTCGCTCACTCTCGAAATCAAGCATTTTACAGCAGGTTGGAGCAGCCTGTATCTCAGCACAGGAATAAGGTAGGGAAGAATTCTAAGGATCATTTTGACTGCCTCCAGAAGTTAGATCAGATGGCAAATTGGATTTGGTGCTAGGTCTTTCCCTTTAGGTTTTACCCCAACAATGTTTTCATTAGTTTCGCTCACTCTCGAAATCAAGCATTTTACAGCAGGTTGGAGCAGCCTGTATCTCAGCACAGGAATAAGGTAGGGAGAATTCTAAGGATCATTTTGACTGCCTCCAGAAGTTAGATCAGATGGCAAATTGGATTTGGTGCTAGGTCTTTCCCTTTAGGTTTTTACCCCAACAATGTTTTCATTAGTTTCGCTCACTCTCGAAATCAAGCATTTTACAGCAGGTTGGAGCAGCCTGTATCTCAGCACAGGAATAAGGTAGGGAAGAATTCTAAGGATCATTTTGACTGCCTCCAGAAGTTAGATCAGATGGCAAATTGGATTTGGTGCTAGGTCTTTCCCTTTAGGTTTTACCCCAACAATGTTTTCATTAGTTTCGCTCACTCTCGAAATCAAGCATTTTACAGCAGGTTGGAGCAGCCTGTATCTCAGCACAGGAATAAGGTAGGGAAGAATTCTAAGGATCATTTTGACAGCCTCCAGGAGTTAGATCAGATGGCAAATTGGATTTGGTGCTAGGTCTTTCCCTTTAGGTTTTACCCCAACAATGTTTTCATTAGTTTAGCTCACTCTCGAAATCAAGCATTTTACAGCAGGTTGGAGCAGCCTGTATCTCAGCACAGGAATAAGGTAGGGAAGAATTCTAAGGATCATTTTGACTGCCTCCAGAAGTTAGATCAGATGGCAAATTGGATTTGGTGCTAGGTCTTTCCCTTTAGGTTTTACCCCAACAATGTTTTCATTAGTTTCGCTCACTCTCGAAATCAAGCATTTTACAGCAGGTTGGAGCAGCCTGTATCTCAGCACAGGAATAAGGTAGGGAAGAATTCAAATACTCATTTTGACTGCCTCCAGAAGTTAGATCAGATGGCAAATTGGATTTGGTGCTAGGTCTTTCCCTTTAGGTTTTACCCCAACAATGTTTTCATTAGTTTCGCTCACTCTCGAAATCAAGCATTTTACAGCAGGTTGGAGCAGCCTGTATCTCAGCACAGGAATAAGGTAGGGAAGAATTCTAAGGATCATTTTGACTGCCTCCAGAAGTTAGATCAGATGGCAAATTGGATTTGGTGCTAGGTCTTTCCCTTTAGGTTTTACCCCAACAATGTTTTCATTAGTTTCGCTCACTCTCGAAATCAAGCATTTTACAGCAGGTTGGAGCAGCCTGTATCTCAGCACAGGAATAAGGTAGGGAAGAATTCTAAGGATCATTTTGACTGCCTCCAGAAGTTAGATCAGATGGCAAATTGGATTTGGTGCTAGGTCTTTCCCTTTAGGTTTTACCCCAACAATGTTTTCATTAGTTTCGCTCACTCTCGAAATCAAGCATTTTACAGCAGGTTGGAGCAGCCTGTATCTCAGCACAGGAATAAGGTAGGGAAGAATTCTAAGGATCATTTTGACTGCCTCCAGAAGTTAGATCAGATGGCAAATTGGATTTGGTGCTAGGTCTTTCCCTTTAGGTTTTACCCCAACAATGTTTTCATTAGTTTCGCTCACTCTCGAAATCAAGCATTTTACAGCAGGTTGGAGCAGCCTGTATCTCAGCACAGGAATAAGGTAGGGAAGAATTCAAATACTCATTTTGACTGCCTCCAGAAGTTAGATCAGATGGCAAATTGGATTTGGTGCTAGGTCTTTCCCTTTAGGTTTTAACCCCAACAATGTTTTCATAGTTTCGCTCACTCTCGAAATCAAGCATTTTACAGCAGGTTGGAGCAGCCTGTATCTCAGCACAGGAATAAGGTAGGGAAGAATTCTAAGGATCATTTTGACTGCCTCCAGAAGTTAGATCAGATGGCAAATTGGATTTGGTGCTAGGTCTTTCCCTTTAGGTTTTACCCCAACAATGTTTTCATTAGTTTCGCTCACTCTCGAAATCAAGCATTTTACAGCAGGTTGGAGCAGCCTGTATCTCAGCACAGGAATAAGGTAGGGAAGAATTCTAAGGATCATTTTGACTGCCTCCAGAAGTTAGATCAGATGGCAAATTGGATTTGGTGCTAGGTCTTTCCCTTTAGGTTTTACCCCAACAATCTTTTCATTAGTTTCGCTCACTCTCGAAATCAAGCATTTTACAGCAGGTTGGAGCAGCCTGTATCTCAGCACAGGAATAAGGTAGGGAAGAATTCTAAGGATCATTTTGACTGCCTCCAGAAGTTAGATCAGATGGCAAATTGGATTTGGTGCTAGGTCTTTCCCTTTAGGTTTTACCCCAACAATGTTTTCATTAGTTTCGCTCACTCTCGAAATCAAGCATTTTACAGCAGGTTGGAGCAGCCTGTATCTCAGCACAGGAATAAGGTAGGGAAGAATTCTAAGGATCATTTTGACTGCCTCCAGAAGTTAGATCAGATGGCAAATTGGATTTGGTGCTAGGTCTTTCCCTTTAGGTTTTACCCCAACAATGTTTTCATTAGTTTCGCTCACTCTCGAAATCAAGCATTTTACAGCAGGTTGGAGCAGCCTGTATCTCAGCACAGGAATAAGGTAGGGAAGAATTCTAAGGATCATTTTGACTGCCTCCAGAAGTTAGATCAGATGGCAAATTGGATTTGGTGCTAGGTCTTTCCTTTAGGTTTTACCCCAACAATGTTTTCATTAGTTTCGCTCACTCTCGAAATCAAGCATTTTACAGCAGGTTGGAGCAGCCTGTATCTCAGCACAGGAATAAGGTAGGGAAGAATTCAAATACTCATTTTGACTGCCTCCAGAAGTTAGATCAGATGGCAAATTGGATTTGGTGCTAGGTCTTTCCCTTTAGGTTTTACCCCAACAATGTTTTCATTAGTTTCGCTCACTCTCGAAATCAAGCATTTTACAGCAGGTTGGAGCAGCCTGTATCTCAGCACAGGAATAAGGTAGGAAGAATTCTAAGGATCATTTTGACTGCCTCCAGAAGTTAGATCAGATGGCAAATTGGATTTGGTGCTAGGTCTTTCCCTTTAGGTTTTACCCCAACAATGTTTTCATTAGTTTCGCTCACTCTCGAAATCAAGCATTTTACAGCAGGTTGGAGCAGCCTGTATCTCAGCACAGGAATAAGGTAGGGAAGAATTCTAAGGATCATTTTGACTGCCT
>NW_027145001.1:0-29536 GCF_026170545.1 Melanerpes formicivorus
AGCACAGGAATAAGGTAGGGAAGAATTCTAAGGATCATTTTGACTGCCTCCAGAAGTTAGATCAGATGGCAAATTGGATTTGGTGCTAGGTCTTTCCCTTTAGGTTTTACCCCAACAATGTTTTCATTAGTTTCGCTCACTCTCGAAATCAAGCATTTTACAGCAGGTTGGAGCAGCCTGTATCTCAGCACAGGAATAAGGTAGGGAAGAATTCTAAGGCTCATTTTGACTGCCTCCAGAAGTTAGATCAGATGGCAAATTGGATTTGGTGCTAGGTCTTTCCCTTTAGGTTTTACCCCAACAATGTTTTCATTAGTTTCGCTCACTCTCGAAATCAAGCATTTTACAGCAGGTTGGAGCAGCCTGTATCTCAGCAGAGAAATAAGGTAGGGAAGAATTCTAAGGATCATTTTGACTGCCTCCAGAAGTTAGATCAGATGGCAAATTGGATTTGGTGCTAGGTCTTTCCCTTTAGGTTTTACCCCAACAATGTTTTCATTAGTTTCGCTCACTCTCGAAATCAAGCATTTTAACAGCAGGTTGGAGCAGCCTGTATCTCAGCACAGGAATAAGGTAGGGAAGAATTCTAAGGCTCATTTTGACTGCCTCCAGAAGTTAGATCAGATGGCAAATTGGATTTGGTGCTAGGTCTTTCCCTTTAGGTTTTACCCCAACAATGTTTTCATTAGTTTCGCTCACTCTCGAAATCAAGCATTTTACAGCAGGTTGGAGCAGCCTGTATCTCAGCACAGGAATAAGGTAGGGAAGAATTCTAAGGCTCATTTTGACTGCCTCCAGAAGTTAGATCAGATGGCAAATTGGATTTGGTGCTAGGTCTTTCCCTTTAGGTTTTACCCCAACAATGTTTTCATTAGTTTCGCTCACTCTCGAAATCAAGCATTTTACAGCAGGTTGGAGCAGCCTGTATCTCAGCACAGGAATAAGGTAGGGAAGAATTCTAAGGATCATTTTGACTGCCTCCAGAAGTTAGATCAGATGGCAAATTGGATTTGGTGCTAGGTCTTTCCCTTTAGGTTTTACCCCAACAATGTTTTCATTAGCTTCGCTCACTCTCGAAATCAAGCATTTTACAGCAGGTTGGAGCAGCCTGTATCTCAGCACAGGAATAAGGTAGGGAAGAATTCTAAGGCTCATTTTGACTGCCTCCAGAAGTTAGATCAGATGGCAAATTGGATTTGGTGCTAGGTCTTTCCCTTTAGGTTTTACCCCAACAATGTTTTCATTAGTTTCGCTCACTCTCGAAATCAAGCATTTTACAGCAGGTTGGAGCAGCCTGTATCTCAGCACAGGAATAAGGTAGGGAAGAATTCTAAGGATCATTTTGACTGCCTCCAGAAGTTAGATCAGATGGCAAATTGGATTTGGTGCTAGGTCTTTCCCTTTAGGTTTTACCCCAACAATGTTTTCATTAGTTTCGCTCACTCTCGAAATCAAGCATTTTACAGCAGGTTGGAGCAGCCTGTATCTCAGCACAGGAATAAGGTAGGGAAGAATTCTAAGGATCATTTTGACTGCCTCCAGAAGTTAGATCAGATGGCAAATTGGATTTGGTGCTAGGTCTTTCCCTTTAGGTTTTACCCCAACAATGTTTTCATTAGTTTCGCTCACTCTCGAAATCAAGCATTTTACAGCAGGTTGGAGCAGCCTGTATCTCAGCACAGGAATAAGGTAGGGAAGAATTCTAAGGCTCATTTTGACTGCCTCCAGAAGTTAGATCAGATGGCAAATTGGATTTGGTGCTAGGTCTTTCCCTTTAGGTTTTACCCCAACAATGTTTTCATTAGTTTCGCTCACTCTCGAAATCAAGCATTTTACAGCAGGTTGGAGCAGCCTGTATCTCAGCACAGGAATAAGGTAGGGAAGAATTCTAAGGATCATTTTGACTGCCTCCAGAAGTTAGATCAGATGGCAAATTGGATTTGGTGCTAGGTCTTTCCCTTTAGGTTTTACCCCAACAATGTTTTCATTAGTTTCGCTCACTCTCGAAATCAAGCATTTTACAGCAGGTTGGAGCAGCCTGTATCTCAGCACAGGAATAAGGTAGGGAAGAATTCTAAGGCTCATTTTGACTGCCTCCAGAAGTTAGATCAGATGGCAAATTGGATTTGGTGCTAGGTCTTTCCCTTTAGGTTTTACCCCAACAATGTTTTCATTAGTTTCGCTCACTCTCGAAATCAAGCATTTTACAGCAGGTTGGAGCAGCCTGTATCTCAGCACAGGAATAAGGTAGGGAAGAATTCTAAGGATCATTTTGACTGCCTCCAGAAGTTAGATCAGATGGCAAATTGGATTTGGTGCTAGGTCTTTCCCTTTAGGTTTTACCCCAACAATGTTTTCATTAGTTTCGCTCACTCTCGAAATCAAGCATTTTACAGCAGGTTGGAGCAGCCTGTATCTCAGCACAGGAATAAGGTAGGGAAGAATTCTAAGGATCATTTTGACTGCCTCCAGAAGTTAGATCAGATGGCAAATTGGATTTGGTGCTAGGTCTTTCCCTTTAGGTTTTACCCCAACAATGTTTTCATTAGTTTCGCTCACTCTCGAAATCAAGCATTTTACAGCAGGTTGGAGCAGCCTGTATCTCAGCACAGGAATAAGGTAGGGAAGAATTCTAAGGATCATTTTGACTGCCTCCAGAAGTTAGATCAGATGGCAAATTGGATTTGGTGCTAGGTCTTTCCCTTTAGGTTTTACCCCAACAATGTTTTCATTAGTTTCGCTCACTCTCGAAATCAAGCATTTTACAGCAGGTTGGAGCAGCCTGTATCTCAGCACAGGAATAAGGTAGGGAAGAATTCTAAGGCTCATTTTGACTGCCTCCAGAAGTTAGATCAGATGGCAAATTGGATTTGGTGCTAGGTCTTTCCCTTTAGGTTTTACCCCAACAATGTTTTCATTAGTTTCGCTCACTCTCGAAATCAAGCATTTTACAGCAGGTTGGAGCAGCCTGTATCTCAGCACAGGAATAAGGTAGGGAAGAATTCTAAGGATCATTTTGACTGCCTCCAGAAGTTAGATCAGATGGCAAATTGGATTTGGTGCTAGGTCTTTCCCTTTAGGTTTTACCCCAACAATGTTTTCATTAGTTTCGCTCACTCTCGAAATCAAGCATTTTACAGCAGGTTGGAGCAGCCTGTATCTCAGCACAGGAATAAGGTAGGGAAGAATTCTAAGGCTCATTTTGACTGCCTCCAGAAGTTAGATCAGATGGCAAATTGGATTTGGTGCTAGGTCTTTCCCTTTAGGTTTTACCCCAACAATGTTTTCATTAGTTTCGCTCACTCTCGAAATCAAGCATTTTACAGCAGGTTGGAGCAGCCTGTATCTCAGCAGAGAAATAAGGTAGGGAAGAATTCTAAGGATCATTTTGACTGCCTCCAGAAGTTAGATCAGATGGCAAATTGGATTTGGTGCTAGGTCTTTCCCTTTAGGTTTTACCCCAACAATGTTTTCATTAGTTTCGCTCACTCTCGAAATCAAGCATTTTACAGCAGGTTGGAGCAGCCTGTATCTCAGCACAGGAATAAGGTAGGGAAGAATTCTAAGGCTCATTTTGACTGCCTCCAGAAGTTAGATCAGATGGCAAATTGGATTTGGTGCTAGGTCTTTCCCTTTAGGTTTTACCCCAACAATGTTTTCATTAGTTTCGCTCACTCTCGAAATCAAGCATTTTACAGCAGGTTGGAGCAGCCTGTATCTCAGCACAGGAATAAGGTAGGGAAGAATTCTAAGGCTCATTTTGACTGCCTCCAGAAGTTAGATCAGATGGCAAATTGGATTTGGTGCTAGGTCTTTCCCTTTAGGTTTTACCCCAACAATGTTTTCATTAGTTTCGCTCACTCTCGAAATCAAGCATTTTACAGCAGGTTGGAGCAGCCTGTATCTCAGCACAGGAATAAGGTAGGGAAGAATTCTAAGGATCATTTTGACTGCCTCCAGAAGTTAGATCAGATGGCAAATTGGATTTGGTGCTAGGTCTTTCCCTTTAGGTTTTACCCCAACAATGTTTTCATTAGCTTCGCTCACTCTCGAAATCAAGCATTTTACAGCAGGTTGGAGCAGCCTGTATCTCAGCACAGGAATAAGGTAGGGAAGAATTCTAAGGCTCATTTTGACTGCCTCCAGAAGTTAGATCAGATGGCAAATTGGATTTGGTGCTAGGTCTTTCCCTTTAGGTTTTACCCCAACAATGTTTTCATTAGTTTCGCTCACTCTCGAAATCAAGCATTTTACAGCAGGTTGGAGCAGCCTGTATCTCAGCACAGGAATAAGGTAGGGAAGAATTCTAAGGATCATTTTGACTGCCTCCAGAAGTTAGATCAGATGGCAAATTGGATTTGGTGCTAGGTCTTTCCCTTTAGGTTTTACCCCAACAATGTTTTCATTAGTTTCGCTCACTCTCGAAATCAAGCATTTTACAGCAGGTTGGAGCAGCCTGTATCTCAGCACAGGAATAAGGTAGGGAAGAATTCTAAGGATCATTTTGACTGCCTCCAGAAGTTAGATCAGATGGCAAATTGGATTTGGTGCTAGGTCTTTCCCTTTAGGTTTTACCCCAACAATGTTTTCATTAGTTTCGCTCACTCTCGAAATCAAGCATTTTACAGCAGGTTGGAGCAGCCTGTATCTCAGCACAGGAATAAGGTAGGGAAGAATTCTAAGGCTCATTTTGACTGCCTCCAGAAGTTAGATCAGATGGCAAATTGGATTTGGTGCTAGGTCTTTCCCTTTAGGTTTTACCCCAACAATGTTTTCATTAGTTTCGCTCACTCTCGAAATCAAGCATTTTACAGCAGGTTGGAGCAGCCTGTATCTCAGCACAGGAATAAGGTAGGGAAGAATTCTAAGGCTCATTTTGACTGCCCCCAGAAGTTAGATCAGATGGCAAATTGGATTTGTTGCTAGGTCTTTCCCTTTAGGTTTTACCCCAACAATGTTTTCATTAGTTTCGCTCACTCTCGAAATCAAGCATTTTACAGCAGGTTGGAGCAGCCTGTATCTCAGCACTGGAATAAGGTAGGGAAGAATTCTAAGGATCATTTTGACTGCCTCCAGAAGTTAGATCAGATGGCAAATTGGATTTGGTGCTAGGTCTTTCCCTTTAGGTTTTACCCCAACAATGTTTTCATTAGTTTCGCTCACTCTCGAAATCAAGCATTTTACAGCAGGTTGGAGCAGCCTGTATCTCAGCACAGGAATAAGGTAGGGAAGAATTCTAAGGATCATTTTGACTGCCTCCAGAAGTTAGATCAGATGGCAAATTGGATTTGGTGCTAGGTCTTTCCCTTTAGGTTTTACCCCAACAATGTTTTCATTAGTTTCGCTCACTCTCGAAATCAAGCATTTTACAGCAGGTTGGAGCAGCCTGTATCTCAGCACAGGAATAAGGTAGGGAAGAATTCTAAGGATCATTTTGACTGCCTCCAGAAGTTAGATCAGATGGCAAATTGGATTTGGTGCTAGGTCTTTCCCTTTAGGTTTTACCCCAACAATGTTTTCATTAGTTTCGCTCACTCTCGAAATCAAGCATTTTACAGCAGGTTGGAGCAGCCTGTATCTCAGCACAGGAATAAGGTAGGGAAGAATTCTAAGGCTCATTTTGACTGCCTCCAGAAGTTAGATCAGATGGCAAATTGGATTTGGTGCTAGGTCTTTCCCTTTAGGTTTTACCCCAACAATGTTTTCATTAGTTTCGCTCACTCTCGAAATCAAGCATTTTACAGCAGGTTGGAGCAGCCTGTATCTCAGCACAGGAATAAGGTAGAGAAGAATTCTAAGGATCATTTTGACTGCCTCCAGAAGTTAGATCAGATGGCAAATTGGATTTGGTGCTAGGTCTTTCCCTTTAGGTTTTACCCCAACAATGTTTTCATTAGCTTCGCTCACTCTCGAAATCAAGCATTTTACAGCAGGTTGGAGCAGCCTGTATCTCAGCACAGGAATAAGGTAGGGAAGAATTCTAAGGATCATTTTGACTGCCTCCAGAAGTTAGATCAGATGGCAAATTGGATTTGGTGCTAGGTCTTTCCCTTTAGGTTTTACCCCAACAATGTTTTCATTAGTTTCGCTCACTCTCGAAATCAAGCATTTTACAGCAGGTTGGAGCAGCCTGTATCTCAGCACAGGAATAAGGTAGGGAAGAATTCTAATGCTCATTTTGACTGCCTCCAGAAGTTAGATCAGATGGCAAATTGGATTTGGTGCTAGGTCTTTCCCTTTAGGTTTTACCCCAACAATGTTTTCATTAGTTTCGCTCACTCTCGAAATCAAGCATTTTACAGCAGGTTGGAGCAGCCTGTATCTCAGCACAGGAATAAGGTAGGGAAGAATTCTAAGGATCATTTTGACTGCCTCCAGAAGTTAGATCAGATGGCAAATTGGATTTGGTGCTAGGTCTTTCCCTTTAGGTTTTACCCCAACAATGTTTTCATTAGTTTCGCTCACTCTCGAAATCAAGCATTTTACAGCAGGTTGGAGCAGCCTGTATCTCAGCACAGGAATAAGGTAGGGAAGAATTCTAAGGATCATTTTGACTGCCTCCAGAAGTTAGATCAGATGGCAAATTGGATTTGGTGCTAGGTCTTTCCCTTTAGGTTTTACCCCAACAATGTTTTCATTAGTTTCGCTCACTCTCGAAATCAAGCATTTTACAGCAGGTTGGAGCAGCCTGTATCTCAGCACAGGAATAAGGTAGGGAAGAATTCTAAGGCTCATTTTGACTGCCTCCAGAAGTTAGATCAGATGGCAAATTGGATTTGGTGCTAGGTCTTTCCCTTTAGGTTTTACCCCAACAATGTTTTCATTAGTTTCGCTCACTCTCGAAATCAAGCATTTTACAGCAGGTTGGAGCAGCCTGTATCTCAGCACAGGAATAAGGTAGGGAAGAATTCTAAGGATCATTTTGACTGCCTCCAGAAGTTAGATCAGATGGCAAATTGGATTTGGTGCTAGGTCTTTCCCTTTAGGTTTTACCCCAACAATGTTTTCATTAGTTTCGCTCACTCTCGAAATCAAGCATTTTACAGCAGGTTGGAGCAGCCTGTATCTCAGCACAGGAATAAGGTAGGGAAGAATTCTAAGGATCATTTTGACTGCCTCCAGAAGTTAGATCAGATGGCAAATTGGATTTGGTGCTAGGTCTTTCCCTTTTAGGTTTTACCCCAACAATGTTTTCATTAGTTTCGCTCACTCTCGAAATCAAGCATTTTACAGCAGGTTGGAGCAGCCTGTATCTCAGCACAGGAATAAGGTAGGGAAGAATTCTAAGGCTCATTTTGACTGCCTCCAGAAGTTAGATCAGATGGCAAATTGGATTTGGTGCTAGGTCTTTCCCTTTAGGTTTTACCCCAACAATGTTTTCATTAGTTTCGCTCACTCTCGAAATCAAGCATCTTACAGCAGGTTGGAGCAGCCTGTATCTCAGCACAGGAATAAGGTAGGGAAGAATTCTAAGGCTCATTTTGACTGCCTCCAGAAGTTAGATCAGATGGCAAATTGGATTTGGTGCTAGGTCTTTCCCTTTAGGTTTTACCCCAACAATGTTTTCATTAGCTTCGCTCACTCTCGAAATCAAGCATCTTACAGCAGGTTGGAGCAGCCTGTATCTCAGCACAGGAATAAGGTAGGGAAGAATTCTAAGGCTCATTTTGACTGCCTCCAGAAGTTAGATCAGATGGCAAATTGGATTTGGTGCTAGGTCTTTCCCTTTAGGTTTTACCCCAACAATGTTTTCATTAGCTTCGCTCACTCTCGAAATCAAGCATTTTACAGCAGGTTGGAGCAGCCTGTATCTCAGCACAGGAATAAGGTAGGGAAGAATTCTAAGGATCATTTTGACTGCCTCCAGAAGTTAGATCAGATGGCAAATTGGATTTGGTGCTAGGTCTTTCCCTTTAGGTTTTACCCCAACAATATTTTCATTAGCTTCGCTCACTCTCGAAATCAAGCATTTTACAGCAGGTTGGAGCAGCCTGTATCTCAGCACAGGAATAAGGTAGGGAAGAATTCTAAGGATCATTTTGACTGCCTCCAGAAGTTAGATCAGATGGCAAATTGGATTTGGTGCTAGGTCTTTCCCTTTAGGTTTTACCCCAACAATGTTTTCATTAGTTTCGCTCACTCTCGAAATCAAGCATTTTACAGCAGGTTGGAGCAGCCTGTATCTCAGCACAGGAATAAGGTAGGGAAGAATTCTAAGGACCATTTTGACTGCCTCCAGAAGTTAGATCAGATGGCAAATTGGATTTGGTGCTAGGTCTTTCCCTTTAGGTTTTACCCCAACAATGTTTTCATTAGTTTCGCTCACTCTCGAAATCAAGCATTTTACAGCAGGTTGGAGCAGCCTGTATCTCAGCACAGGAATAAGGTAGGGAAGAATTCTAAGGCTCATTTTGACTGCCTCCAGAAGTTAGATCAGATGGCAAATTGGATTTGGTGCTAGGTCTTTCCCTTTAGGTTTTACCCCAACAATGTTTTCATTAGTTTCGCTCACTCTCGAAATCAAGCATTTTACAGCAGGTTGGAGCAGCCTGTATCTCAGCACAGGAATAAGGTAGGGAAGAATTCTAAGGCTCATTTTGACTGCCTCCAGAAGTTAGATCAGATGGCAAATTGGATTTGGTGCTAGGTCTTTCCCTTTAGGTTTTACCCCAACAATGTTTTCATTAGTTTCGCTCACTCTCGAAATCAAGCATTTTACAGCAGGTTGGAGCAGCCTGTATCTCAGCACAGGAATAAGGTAGGGAAGAATTCTAAGGCTCATTTTGACTGCCTCCAGAAGTTAGATCAGATGGCAAATTGGATTTGGTGCTAGGTCTTTCCCTTTAGGTTTTACCCCAACAATGTTTTCATTAGTTTCGCTCACTCTCGAAATCAAGCATTTTACAGCAGGTTGGAGCAGCCTGTATCTCAGCACAGGAATAAGGTAGGGAAGAATTCTAAGGCTCATTTTGACTGCCTCCAGAAGTTAGATCAGATGGCAAATTGGATTTGGTGCTAGGTCTTTCCCTTTAGGTTTTACCCCAACAATGTTTTCATTAGTTTCGCTCACTCTCGAAATCAAGCATTTTACAGCAGGTTGGAGCAGCCTGTATCTCAGCACAGGAATAAGGTAGGGAAGAATTCTAAGGATCATTTTGACTGCCTCCAGAAGTTAGATCAGATGGCAAATTGGATTTGGTGCTAGGTCTTTCCCTTTAGGTTTTACCCCAACAATGTTTTCATTAGTTTCGCTCACTCTCGAAATCAAGCATTTTACAGCAGGTTGGAGCAGCCTGTATCTCAGCACAGGAATAAGGTAGGGAAGAATTCTAAGGATCATTTTGACTGCCTCCAGAAGTTAGATCAGATGGCAAATTGGATTTGGTGCTAGGTCTTTCCCTTTAGGTTTTACCCCAACAATGTTTTCATTAGTTTCGCTCACTCTCGAAATCAAGCATTTTACAGCAGGTTGGAGCAGCCTGTATCTCAGCACAGGAATAAGGTAGGGAAGAATTCTAAGGCTCATTTTGACTGCCTCCAGAAGTTAGATCAGATGGCAAATTGGATTTGGTGCTAGGTCTTTCCCTTTAGGTTTTACCCCAACAATGCTTTCATTAGTTTCGCTCACTCTCGAAATCAAGCATTTTACAGCAGGTTGGAGCAGCCTGTATCTCAGCACAGGAATAAGGTAGGGAAGAATTCTAAGGATCATTTTGACTGCCTCCAGAAGTTAGATCAGATGGCAAATTGGATTTGGTGCTAGGTCTTTCCCTTTAGGTTTTACCCCAACAATGTTTTCATTAGTTTCGCTCACTCTCGAAATCAAGCATTTTACAGCAGGTTGGAGCAGCCTGTATCTCAGCACAGGAATAAGGTAGGGAAGAATTCTAAGGATCATTTTGACTGCCTCCAGAAGTTAGATCAGATGGCAAATTGGATTTGGTGCTAGGTCTTTCCCTTTAGGTTTTACCCCAACAATGTTTTCATTAGTTTCGCTCACTCTCGAAATCAAGCATTTTACAGCAGGTTGGAGCAGCCTGTATCTCAGCACAGGAATAAGGTAGGGAAGAATTCTAAGGCTCATTTTGACTGCCTCCAGAAGTTAGATCAGATGGCAAATTGGATTTGGTGCTAGGTCTTTCCCTTTAGGTTTTACCCCAACAATGTTTTCATTAGTTTCGCTCACTCTCGAAATCAAGCATTTTACAGCAGGTTGGAGCAGCCTGTATCTCAGCACAGGAATAAGGTAGGGAAGAATTCTAAGGCTCATTTTGACTGCCTCCAGAAGTTAGATCAGATGGCAAATTGGATTTGGTGCTAGGTCTTTCCCTTTAGGTTTTACCCCAACAATGTTTTCATTAGTTTCGCTCACTCTCGAAATCAAGCATTTTACAGCAGGTTGGAGCAGCCTGTATCTCAGCACAGGAATAAGGTAGGGAAGAATTCTAAGGCTCATTTTGACTGCCTCCAGAAGTTAGATCAGATGGCAAATTGGATTTGGTGCTAGGTCTTTCCCTTTAGGTTTTACCCCAACAATGTTTTCATTAGTTTCGCTCACTCTCGAAATCAAGCATTTTACAGCAGGTTGGAGCAGCCTGTATCTCAGCACAGGAATAAGGTAGGGAAGAATTCTAAGGCTCATTTTGACTGCCTCCAGAAGTTAGATCAGATGGCAAATTGGATTTGGTGCTAGGTCTTTCCCTTTAGGTTTTACCCCAACAATGTTTTCATTAGTTTCGCTCACTCTCGAAATCAAGCATTTTACAGCAGGTTGGAGCAGCCTGTATCTCAGCACAGGAATAAGGTAGGGAAGAATTCTAAGGATCATTTTGACTGCCTCCAGAAGTTAGATCAGATGGCAAATTGGATTTGGTGCTAGGTCTTTCCCTTTAGGTTTTACCCCAACAATGTTTTCATTAGTTTCGCTCACTCTCGAAATCAAGCATTTTACAGCAGGTTGGAGCAGCCTGTATCTCAGCACAGGAATAAGGTAGGGAAGAATTCTAAGGATCATTTTGACTGCCTCCAGAAGTTAGATCAGATGGCAAATTGGATTTGGTGCTAGGTCTTTCCCTTTAGGTTTTACCCCAACAATGTTTTCATTAGTTTCGCTCACTCTCGAAATCAAGCATTTTACAGCAGGTTGGAGCAGCCTGTATCTCAGCACAGGAATAAGGTAGGGAAGAATTCTAAGGCTCATTTTGACTGCCTCCAGAAGTTAGATCAGATGGCAAATTGGATTTGGTGCTAGGTCTTTCCCTTTAGGTTTTACCCCAACAATGCTTTCATTAGTTTCGCTCACTCTCGAAATCAAGCATTTTACAGCAGGTTGGAGCAGCCTGTATCTCAGCACAGGAATAAGGTAGGGAAGAATTCTAAGGATCATTTTGACTGCCTCCAGAAGTTAGATCAGATGGCAAATTGGATTTGGTGCTAGGTCTTTCCCTTTAGGTTTTACCCCAACAATGTTTTCATTAGTTTCGCTCACTCTCGAAATCAAGCATTTTACAGCAGGTTGGAGCAGCCTGTATCTCAGCACAGGAATAAGGTAGGGAAGAATTCTAAGGATCATTTTGACTGCCTCCAGAAGTTAGATCAGATGGCAAATTGGATTTGGTGCTAGGTCTTTCCCTTTAGGTTTTACCCCAACAATGTTTTCATTAGTTTCGCTCACTCTCGAAATCAAGCATTTTACAGCAGGTTGGAGCAGCCTGTATCTCAGCACAGGAATAAGGTAGGGAAGAATTCTAAGGCTCATTTTGACTGCCTCCAGAAGTTAGATCAGATGGCAAATTGGATTTGGTGCTAGGTCTTTCCCTTTAGGTTTTACCCCAACAATGTTTTCATTAGTTTTGCTCACTCTCGAAATCAAGCATTTTACAGCAGGTTGGAGCAGCCTGTATCTCAGCACAGGAATAAGGTAGGGAAGAATTCTAAGGCTCATTTTGACTGCCTCCCGAAGTTAGATCAGATGGCAAATTGGATTTGGTGCTAGGTCTTTCCCTTTAGGTTTTACCCCAACAATGTTTTCATTAGTTTCGCTCACTCTTGAAATCAAGCATTTTACAGCAGGTTGGAGCAGCCTGTATCTCAGCACAGGAATAAGGTAGGGAAGAATTCTAAGGATCATTTTGACTGCCTCCAGAAGTTAGATCAGATGGCAAATTGGATTTGGTGCTAGGTCTTTCCCTTTAGGTTTTACCCCAACAATGTTTTCATTAGTTTCGCTCACTCTCGAAATCAAGCATTTTACAGCAGGTTGGAGCAGCCTGTATCTCAGCACAGGAATAAGGTAGGGAAGAATTCTAAGGCTCATTTTGACTGCCTCCAGAAGTTAGATCAGATGGCAAATTGGATTTGGTGCTAGGTCTTTCCCTTTAGGTTTTACCCCAACAATGTTTTCATTAGCTTCGCTCACTCTCGAAATCAAGCATTTTACAGCAGGTTGGAGCAGCCTGTATCTCAGCACAGGAATAAGGTAGGGAAGAATTCTAAGGCTCATTTTGACTGCCTCCAGAAGTTAGATCAGATGGCAAATTGGATTTGGTGCTAGGTCTTTCCCTTTAGGTTTTACCCCAACAATGTTTTCATTAGTTTCGCTCACTCTCGAAATCAAGCATTTTACAGCAGGTTGGAGCAGCCTGTATCTCAGCACAGGAATAAGGTAGGGAAGAATTCTAAGGCTCATTTTGACTGCCTCCAGAAGTTAGATCAGATGGCAAATTGGATTTGGTGCTAGGTCTTTCCCTTTAGGTTTTACCCCAACAATGTTTTCATTAGTTTCGCTCACTCTCGAAATCAAGCATTTTACAGCAGGTTGGAGCAGCCTGTATCTCAGCACAGGAATAAGGTAGGGAAGAATTCTAAGGCTCATTTTGACTGCCTCCAGAAGTTAGATCAGATGGCAAATTGGATTTGGTGCTAGGTCTTTCCCTTTAGGTTTTACCCCAACAATGTTTTTCATTAGTTTCGCTCACTCTCGAAATCAAGCATTTTACAGCAGGTTGGAGCAGCCTGTATCTCAGCACAGGAATAAGGTAGGGAAGAATTCTAAGGCTCATTTTGACTGCCTCCAGAAGTTAGATCAGATGGCAAATTGGATTTGGTGCTAGGTCTTTCCCTTTAGGTTTTACCCCAACAATGTTTTCATTAGCTTCGCTCACTCTCGAAATCAAGCATTTTACAGCAGGTTGGAGCAGCCTGTATCTCAGCACAGGAATAAGGTAGGGAAGAATTCTAAGGATCATTTTGACTGCCTCCAGAAGTTAGATCAGATGGCAAATTGGATTTGGTGCTAGGTCTTTCCCTTTAGGTTTTACCCCAACAATGTTTTCATTAGTTTCGCTCACTCTCGAAATCAAGCATTTTACAGCAGGTTGGAGCAGCCTGTATCTCAGCACAGGAATAAGGTAGGGAAGAATTCTAAGGATCATTTTGACTGCCTCCAGAAGTTAGATCAGATGGCAAATTGGATTTGGTGCTAGGTCTTTCCCTTTAGGTTTTACCCCAACAATGTTTTCATTAGTTTCGCTCACTCTCGAAATCAAGCATTTTACAGCAGGTTGGAGCAGCCTGTATCTCAGCACAGGAATAAGGTAGGGAAGAATTCTAAGGCTCATTTTGACTGCCTCCAGAAGTTAGATCAGATGGCAAATTGGATTTGGTGCTAGGTCTTTCCCTTTAGGTTTTACCCCAACAATGTTTTCATTAGTTTCGCTCACTCTCGAAATCAAGCATTTTACAGCAGGTTGGAGCAGCCTGTATCTCAGCACAGGAATAAGGTAGGGAAGAATTCTAAGGATCATTGTGACTGCCTCCAGAAGTTAGATCAGATGGCAAATTGGATTTGGTGCTAGGTCTTTCCCTTTAGGTTTTACCCCAACAATGTTTTCATTAGCTTCGCTCACTCTCGAAATCAAGCATTTTACAGCAGGTTGGAGCAGCCTGTATCTCAGCACAGGAATAAGGTAGGGAAGAATTCTAAGGCTCATTTTGACTGCCTCCAGAAGTTAGATCAGATGGCAAATTGGATTTGGTGCTAGGTCTTTCCCTTTAGGTTTTACCCCAACAATGTTTTCATTAGTTTCGCTCACTCTCGAAATCAAGCATTTTACAGCAGGTTGGAGCAGCCTGTATCTCAGCACAGGAATAAGGTAGGGAAGAATTCTAAGGATCATTTTGACTGCCTCCAGAAGTTAGATCAGATGGCAAATTGGATTTGGTGCTAGGTCTTTCCCTTTAGGTTTTACCCCAACAATGTTTTCATTAGTTTCGCTCACTCTCGAAATCAAGCATTTTACAGCAGGTTGGAGCAGCCTGTATCTCAGCACAGGAATAAGGTAGGGAAGAATTCTAAGGCTCATTTTGACTGCCTCCAGAAGTTAGATCAGATGGCAAATTGGATTTGGTGCTAGGTCTTTCCCTTTAGGTTTTACCCCAACAATGTTTTCATTAGTTTCGCTCACTCTCGAAATCAAGCATTTTACAGCAGGTTGGAGCAGCCTGTATCTCAGCACAGGAATAAGGTAGGGAATAAGGCTCATTTTGACTGCCTCCAGAAGTTAGATCAGATGGCAAATTGGATTTGGTGCTAGGTCTTTCCCTTTAGGTTTTACCCCCAACAATGTTTTCATTAGTTTCGCTCACTCTCGAAATCAAGCATTTTACAGCAGGTTGGAGCAGCCTGTATCTCAGCACAGGAATAAGGTAGGGAAGAATTCTAAGGATCATTTTGACTGCCTCCAGAAGTTAGATCAGATGGCAAATTGGATTTGGTGCTAGGTCTTTCCCTTTAGGTTTTACCCCAACAATGTTTTCATTAGTTTCGCTCACTCTCGAAATCAAGCATTTTACAGCAGGTTGGAGCAGCCCTGTATCTCAGCACAGGAATAAGGTAGGGAAGAATTCTAAGGCTCATTTTGACTGCCTCCAGAAGTTAGATCAGATGGCAAATTGGATTTGGTGCTAGGTCTTTCCCTTTAGGTTTTACCCCAACAATGTTTTCATTAGTTTCGCTCACTCTCGAAATCAAGCATTTTACAGCAGGTTGGAGCAGCCTGTATCTCAGCACAGGAATAAGGTAGGGAAGAATTCTAAGGCTCATTTTGACTGCCTCCAGAAGTTAGATCAGATGGCAAATTGGATTTGGTGCTAGGTCTTTCCCTTTAGGTTTTACCCCAACAATGTTTTCATTAGTTTCGCTCACTCTCGAAATCAAGCATTTTACAGCAGGTTGGAGCAGCCTGTATCTCAGCACAGGAATAAGGTAGGGAAGAATTCTAAGGCTCATTTTGACTGCCTCCAGAAGTTAGATCAGATGGCAAATTGGATTTGGTGCTAGGTCTTTCCCTTTAGGTTTTACCCCAACAATGTTTTTCATTAGTTTCGCTCACTCTCGAAATCAAGCATTTTACAGCAGGTTGGAGCAGCCTGTATCTCAGCACAGGAATAAGGTAGGGAAGAATTCTAAGGCTCATTTTGACTGCCTCCAGAAGTTAGATCAGATGGCAAATTGGATTTGGTGCTAGGTCTTTCCCTTTAGGTTTTACCCCAACAATGTTTTCATTAGCTTCGCTCACTCTCGAAATCAAGCATTTTACAGCAGGTTGGAGCAGCCTGTATCTCAGCACAGGAATAAGGTAGGGAAGAATTCTAAGGCTCATTTTGACTGCCTCCAGAAGTTAGATCAGATGGCAAATTGGATTTGGTGCTAGGTCTTTCCCTTTAGGTTTTACCCCAACAATGTTTTCATTAGTTTCGCTCACTCTCGAAATCAAGCATTTTACAGCAGGTTGGAGCAGCCTGTATCTCAGCACAGGAATAAGGTAGGGAAGAATTCTAAGGCTCATTTTGACTGCCTCCAGAAGTTAGATCAGATGGCAAATTGGATTTGGTGCTAGGTCTTTCCCTTTAGGTTTTACCCCAACAATGTTTTCATTAGTTTCGCTCACTCTCGAAATCAAGCATTTTACAGCAGGTTGGAGCAGCCTGTATCTCAGCACAGGAATAAGGTAGGGAAGAATTCTAAGGCTCATTTTGACTGCCTCCAGAAGTTAGATCAGATGGCAAATTGGATTTGGTGCTAGGGTCTTTCCCTTTAGGTTTTACCCCAACAATGTTTTCATTAGTTTCGCTCACTCTCGAAATCAAGCATTTTACAGCAGGTTGGAGCAGCCTGTATCTCAGCACAGGAATAAGGTAGGGAAGAATTCTAAGGCTCATTTTGACTGCCTCCAGAAGTTAGATCAGATGGCAAATTGGATTTGGTGCTAGGTCTTTCCCTTTAGGTTTTACCCCAACAATGTTTTCATTAGTTTCGCTCACTCTCGAAATCAAGCATTTTACAGCAGGTTGGAGCAGCCTGTATCTCAGCACAGGAATAAGGTAGGGAAGAATTCTAAGGCTCATTTTGACTGCCTCCAGAAGTTAGATCAGATGGCAAATTGGATTTGGTGCTAGGTCTTTCCCTTTAGGTTTTACCCCAACAATGTTTTCATTAGTTTCGCTCACTCTCGAAATCAAGCATTTTACAGCAGGTTGGAGCAGCCTGTATCTCAGCACAGGAATAAGGTAGGGAAGAATTCTAAGGCTCATTTTGACTGCCTCCAGAAGTTAGATCAGATGGCAAATTGGATTTGGTGCTAGGTCTTTCCCTTTAGGTTTTACCCCAACAATGTTTTCATTAGTTTCGCTCACTCTCGAAATCAAGCATTTTACAGCAGGTTGGAGCAGCCTGTATCTCAGCACAGGAATAAGGTAGGGAAGAATTCTAAGGCTCATTTTGACTGCCCTTCCAGAAGTTAGATCAGATGGCAAATTGGATTTGGTGCTAGGTCTTTCCCTTTAGGTTTTACCCCAACAATGTTTTCATTAGCTTCGCTCACTCTCGAAATCAAGCATTTTACAGCAGGTTGGAGCAGCCTGTATCTCAGCACAGGAATAAGGTAGGGAAGAATTCTAAGGCTCATTTTGACTGCCTCCAGAAGTTAGATCAGATGGCAAATTGGATTTGGTGCTAGGTCTTTCCCTTTAGGTTTTACCCCAACAATGTTTTCATTAGTTTCGCTCACTCTCGAAATCAAGCATTTTACAGCAGGTTGGAGCAGCCTGTATCTCAGCACAGGAATAAGGTAGGGAAGAATTCTAAGGCTCATTTTGACTGCCTCCAGAAGTTAGATCAGATGGCAAATTGGATTTGGTGCTAGGTCTTTCCCTTTAGGTTTTACCCCAACAATGTTTTCATTAGTTTCGCTCACTCTCGAAATCAAGCATTTTACAGCAGGTTGGAGCAGCCTGTATCTCAGCACAGGAATAAGGTAGGGAAGAATTCTAAGGCTCATTTTGACTGCCTCCAGAAGTTAGATCAGATGGCAAATTGGATTTGGTGCTAGATCTTTCCCTTTAGGTTTTACCCCAACAATGTTTTCATTAGTTTCGCTCACTCTCGAAATCAAGCATTTTACAGCAGGTTGGAGCAGCCTGTATCTCAGCACAGGAATAAGGTAGGGAAGAATTCTAAGGCTCATTTTGACTGCCTCCAGAAGTTAGATCAGATGGCAAATTAGATTTGGTGCTAGGTCTTTCCCTTTAGGTTTTACCCCAACAATGTTTTCATTAGTTTCGCTCACTCTCGAAATCAAGCATTTTACAGCAGGTTGGAGCAGCCTGTATCTCAGCACAGGAATAAGGTAGGGAAGAATTCTAAGGCTCATTTTGACTGCCTCCAGAAGTTAGATCAGATGGCAAATTGGATTTGGTGCTAGGTCTTTCCCTTTAGGTTTTACCCCAACAATGTTTTCATTAGTTTCGCTCACTCTCGAAATCAAGCATTTTACAGCAGGTTGGAGCAGCCTGTATCTCAGCACAGGAATAAGGTAGGGAAGAATTCTAAGGCTCATTTTGACTGCCTCCAGAAGTTAGATCAGATGGCAAATTGGATTTGGTGCTAGGTCTTTCCCTTTAGGTTTTACCCCAACAATGTTTTCATTAGTTTCGCTCACTCTCGAAATCAAGCATTTTACAGCAGGTTGGAGCAGCCTGTATCTCAGCACAGGAATAAGGTAGGGAAGAATTCTAAGGCTCATTTTGACTGCCTCCAGAAGTTAGATCAGATGGCAAATTGGATTTGGTGCTAGGTCTTTCCCTTTAGGTTTTACCCCAACAATGTTTTCATTAGTTTCGCTCACTCTCGAAATCAAGCATTTTACAGCAGGTTGGAGCAGCCTGTATCTCAGCACAGGAATAAGGTAGGGAAGAATTCTAAGGCTCATTTTGACTGCCTCCAGAAGTTAGATCAGATGGCAAATTGGATTTGGTGCTAGGTCTTTCCCTTTAGGTTTTACCCCAACAATGTTTTCATTAGTTTCGCTCACTCTCGAAATCAAGCATTTTACAGCAGGTTGGAGCAGCCTGTATCTCAGCACAGGAATAAGGTAGGGAAGAATTCTAAGGCTCATTTTGACTGCCTCCAGAAGTTAGATCAGATGGCAAATTGGATTTGGTGCTAGGTCTTTCCCTTTAGGTTTTACCCCAACAATGTTTTCATTAGTTTCGCTCACTCTCGAAATCAAGCATTTTACAGCAGGTTGGAGCAGCCTGTATCTCAGCACAGGAATAAGGTAGGGAAGAATTCTAAGGATCATTTTGACTGCCTCCAGAAGTTAGATCAGATGGCAAATTGGATTTGGTGCTAGGTCTTTCCCTTTAGGTTTTACCCCAACAATGTTTTCATTAGTTTCGCTCACTCTCGAAATCAAGCATTTTACAGCAGGTTGGAGCAGCCTGTATCTCAGCACAGGAATAAGGTAGGGAAGAATTCTAAGGATCATTTTGACTGCCTCCAGAAGTTAGATCAGATGGCAAATTGGATTTGGTGCTAGGTCTTTCCCTTTAGGTTTTACCCCAACAATGTTTTCATTAGTTTCGCTCACTCTCGAAATCAAGCATTTTACAGCAGGTTGGAGCAGCCTGTATCTCAGCACAGGAATAAGGTAGGGAAGAATTCTAAGGATCATTTTGACTGCCTCCAGAAGTTAGATCAGATGGCAAATTGGATTTGGTGCTAGGTCTTTCCCTTAGGTTTTACCCCCAACAATGTTTTCATTAGTTTCGCTCACTCTCGAAATCAAGCATTTTACAGCAGGTTGGAGCAGCCTGTATCTCAGCACAGGAATAAGGTAGGGAAGAATTCTAAGGCTCATTTTGACTGCCTCCAGAAGTTAGATCAGATGGCAAATTGGATTTGGTGCTAGGTCTTTCCCTTTAGGTTTTACCCCAACAATGTTTTCATTAGTTTCGCTCACTCTCGAAATCAAGCATTTTACAGCAGGTTGGAGCAGCCTGTATCTCAGCACAGGAATAAGGTAGGGAAGAATTCTAAGGATCATTTTGACTGCCTCCAGAAGTTAGATCAGATGGCAAATTGGATTTGGTGCTAGGTCTTTCCCTTTAGGTTTTACCCCAACAATGTTTTCATTAGTTTCGCTCACTCTCGAAATCAAGCATTTTACAGCAGGTTGGAGCAGCCTGTATCTCAGCACAGGAATAAGGTAGGGAAGAATTCTAAGGCTCATTTTGACTGCCTCCAGAAGTTAGATCAGATGGCAAATTGGATTTGGTGCTAGGTCTTTCCCTTTAGGTTTTACCCCAACAATGTTTTCATTAGTTTCGCTCACTCTCGAAATCAAGCATTTTACAGCAGGTTGGAGCAGCCTGTATCTCAGCACAGGAATAAGGTAGGGAAGAATTCAAAGGCTCATTTTGACTGCCTCCAGAAGTTAGATCAGATGGCAAATTGGATTTGGTGCTAGGTCTTTCCCTTTAGGTTTTACCCCAACAATGTTTTCATTAGTTTCGCTCACTCTCGAAATCAAGCATTTTACAGCAGGTTGGAGCAGCCTGTATCTCAGCACAGGAATAAGGTAGGGAAGAATTCTAAGGCTCATTTTGACTGCCTCCAGAAGTTAGATCAGATGGCAAATTGGATTTGGTGCTAGGTCTTTCCCTTTAGGTTTTACCCCAACAATGTTTTCATTAGTTTCGCTCACTCTCGAAATCAAGCATTTTACAGCAGGTTGGAGCAGCCTGTATCTCAGCACAGGAATAAGGTAGGGAAGAATTCTAAGGCTCATTTTGACTGCCTCCAGAAGTTAGATCAGATGGCAAATTGGATTTGGTGCTAGGTCTTTCCCTTTAGGTTTTACCCCAACAATGTTTTCATTAGTTTCGCTCACTCTCGAAATCAAGCATTTTACAGCAGGTTGGAGCAGCCTGTATCTCAGCACAGGAATAAGGTAGGGAAGAATTCTAAGGCTCATTGTGACTGCCTCCAGAAGTTAGATCAGATGGCAAATTGGATTTGGTGCGAGGTCTTTCCCTTTAGGTTTTACCCCAACAATGTTTTCATTGGTTTCGCTCACTCTCGAAATCAAGCATTTTACAGCAGGTTGGAGCAGCCTGTATCTCAGCACAGGAATAAGGTAGGGAAGAATTCAAATACTCATTTTGACTGCCTCCAGAAGTTAGATCAGATGGCAAATTGGATTTGGTGCTAGGTCTTTCCCTTTAGGTTTTACCCCAACAATGTTTTCATTAGTTTCGCTCACTCTCGAAATCAAGCATTTTACAGCAGGTTGGAGCAGCCTGTATCTCAGCACAGGAATAAGGTAGGGAAGAATTCTAAGGCTCATTTTGACTGCCTCCAGAAGTTAGATCAGATGGCAAATTGGATTTGGTGCTAGGTCTTTCCCTTTAGGTTTTACCCCAACAATGTTTTCATTAGTTTCGCTCACTCTCGAAATCAAGCATTTTACAGCAGGTTGGAGCAGCCTGTATCTCAGCACAGGAATAAGGTAGGGAAGAATTCAAAGGCTCATTTTGACTGCCTCCAGAAGTTAGATCAGATGGCAAATTGGATTTGGTGCTAGGTCTTTCCCTTTAGGTTTTACCCCAACAATGTTTTCATTAGTTTCGCTCACTCTCGAAATCAAGCATTTTACAGCAGGTTGGAGCAGCCTGTATCTCAGCACAGGAATAAGGTAGGGAAGAATTCTAAGGCTCATTTTGACTGCCTCCAGAAGTTAGATCAGATGGCAAATTGGATTTGGTGCTAGGTCTTTCCCTTTAGGTTTTACCCCAACAATGTTTTCATTAGTTTCGCTCACTCTCGAAATCAAGCATTTTACAGCAGGTTGGAGCAGCCTGTATCTCAGCACAGGAATAAGGTAGGGAAGAATTCTAAGGCTCATTTTGACTGCCTCCAGAAGTTAGATCAGATGGCAAATTGGATTTGGTGCTAGGTCTTTCCCTTTAGGTTTTACCCCAACAATGTTTTCATTAGTTTCGCTCACTCTCGAAATCAAGCATTTTACAGCAGGTTGGAGCAGCCTGTATCTCAGCACAGGAATAAGGTAGGGAAGAATTCTAAGGCTCATTTTGACTGCCTCCAGAAGTTAGATCAGATGGCAAATTGGATTTGGTGCTAGGTCTTTCCCTTTAGGTTTTACCCCAACAATGTTTTCATTAGTTTCGCTCACTCTCGAAATCAAGCATTTTACAGCAGGTTGGAGCAGCCTGTATCTCAGCACAGGAATAAGGTAGGGAAGAATTCTAAGGCTCATTTTGACTGCCTCCAGAAGTTAGATCAGATGGCAAATTGGATTTGGTGCTAGGTCTTTCCCTTTAGGTTTTACCCCAACAATGTTTTCATTAGTTTCGCTCACTCTCGAAATCAAGCATTTTACAGCAGGTTGGAGCAGCCTGTATCTCAGCACAGGAATAAGGTAGGGAAGAATTCTAAGGCTCATTTTGACTGCCTCCAGAAGTTAGATCAGATGGCAAATTGGATTTGGTGCTAGGTCTTTCCCTTTAGGTTTTACCCCAACAATGTTTTCATTAGTTTCGCTCACTCTCGAAATCAAGCATTTTACAGCAGGTTGGAGCAGCCTGTATCTCAGCACAGGAATAAGGTAGGGAAGAATTCTAAGGCTCATTTTGACTGCCTCCAGAAGTTAGATCAGATGGCAAATTGGATTTGGTGCTAGGTCTTTCCCTTTAGGTTTTACCCCAACAATGTTTTCATTAGTTTCGCTCACTCTCGAAATCAAGCATTTTACAGCAGGTTGGAGCAGCCTGTATCTCAGCACAGGAATAAGGTAGGGAAGAATTCTAAGGCTCATTTTGACTGCCTCCAGAAGTTAGATCAGATGGCAAATTGGATTTGGTGCTAGGTCTTTCCCTTTAGGTTTTACCCCAACAATGTTTTCATTAGTTTCGCTCACTCTCGAAATCAAGCATTTTACAGCAGGTTGGAGCAGCCTGTATCTCAGCACAGGAATAAGGTAGGGAAGAATTCTAAGGCTCATTGTGACTGCCTCCAGAAGTTAGATCAGATGGCAAATTGGATTTGGTGCTAGGTCTTTCCCTTTAGGTTTTACCCCAACAATGTTTTCATTGGTTTCGCTCACTCTCGAAATCAAGCATTTTACAGCAGGTTGGAGCAGCCTGTATCTCAGCACAGGAATAAGGTAGGGAAGAATTCAAAGGCTCATTTTGACTGCCTCCAGAAGTTAGATCAGATGGCAAATTGGATTTGGTGCTAGGTCTTTCCCTTTAGGTTTTACCCCAACAATGTTTTCATTAGTTTCGCTCACTCTCGAAATCAAGCATTTTACAGCAGGTTGGAGCAGCCTGTATCTCAGCACAGGAATAAGGTAGGGAAGAATTCTAAGGCTCATTTTGACTGCCTCCAGAAGTTAGATCAGATGGCAAATTGGATTTGGTGCTAGGTCTTTCCCTTTAGGTTTTACCCCAACAATGTTTTCATTAGTTTCGCTCACTCTCGAAATCAAGCATTTTACAGCAGGTTGGAGCAGCCTGTATCTCAGCACAGGAATAAGGTAGGGAAGAATTCTAAGGCTCATTTTGACTGCCTCCAGAAGTTAGATCAGATGGCAAATTGGATTTGGTGCTAGGTCTTTCCCTTTAGGTTTTACCCCAACAATGTTTTCATTAGTTTCGCTCACTCTCGAAATCAAGCATTTTACAGCAGGTTGGAGCAGCCTGTATCTCAGCACAGGAATAAGGTAGGGAAGAATTCTAAGGATCATTTTGACTGCCTCCAGAAGTTAGATCAGATGGCAAATTGGATTTGGTGCTAGGTCTTTCCCTTTAGGTTTTACCCCAACAATGTTTTCATTAGTTTCGCTCACTCTCGAAATCAAGCATTTTACAGCAGGTTGGAGCAGCCTGTATCTCAGCACAGGAATAAGGTAGGGAAGAATTCTAAGGATCATTTTGACTGCCTCCAGAAGTTAGATCAGATGGCAAATTGGATTTGGTGCTAGGTCTTTCCCTTTAGGTTTTACCCCAACAATGTTTTCATTAGTTTCGCTCACTCTCGAAATCAAGCATTTTACAGCAGGTTGGAGCAGCCTGTATCTCAGCACAGGAATAAGGTAGGGAAGAATTCTAAGGCTCATTTTGACTGCCTCCAGAAGTTAGATCAGATGGCAAATTGGATTTGGTGCTAGGTCTTTCCCTTTAGGTTTTACCCCAACAATGTTTTCATTAGTTTCGCTCACTCTCGAAATCAAGCATTTTACAGCAGGTTGGAGCAGCCTGTATCTCAGCACAGGAATAAGGTAGGGAAGAATTCTAAGGCTCATTTTGACTGCCTCCAGAAGTTAGATCAGATGGCAAATTGGATTTGGTGCTAGGTCTTTCCCTTTAGGTTTTACCCCAACAATGTTTTCATTAGTTTCGCTCACTCTCAAAATCAAGCATTTTACAGCAGGTTGGAGCAGCCTGTATCTCAGCACAGGAATAAGGTAGGGAAGAATTCTAAGGATCATTTTGACTGCCTCCAGAAGTTAGATCAGATGGCAAATTGGATTTGGTGCTAGGTCTTTCCCTTTAGGTTTTACCCCAACAATGTTTTCATTAGTTTCGCTCACTCTCGAAATCAAGCATTTTACAGCAGGTTGGAGCAGCCTGTATCTCAGCACAGGAATAAGGTAGGGAAGAATTCTAAGGCTCATTTTGACTGCCTCCAGAAGTTAGATCAGATGGCAAATTGGATTTGGTGCTAGGTCTTTCCCTTTAGGTTTTACCCCAACAATGTTTTCATTAGTTTCGCTCACTCTCGAAATCAAGCATTTTACAGCAGGTTGGAGCAGCCTGTATCTCAGCACAGGAATAAGGTAGGGAAGAATTCTAAGGATCATTTTGACTGCCTCCAGAAGTTAGATCAGATGGCAAATTGGATTTGGTGCTAGGTCTTTCCCTTTAGGTTTTACCCCAACAATGTTTTCATTAGTTTCGCTCACTCTCGAAATCAAGCATTTTACAGCAGGTTGGAGCAGCCTGTATCTCAGCACAGGAATAAGGTAGGGAAGAATTCTAAGGCTCATTTTGACTGCCTCCAGAAGTTAGATCAGATGGCAAATTGGATTTGGTGCTAGGTCTTTCCCTTTAGGTTTTACCCCAACAATGTTTTCATTAGTTTCGCTCACTCTCGAAATCAAGCATTTTACAGCAGGTTGGAGCAGCCTGTATCTCAGCACAGGAATAAGGTAGGGAAGTATTCTAAGGCTCATTTTGACTGCCTCCAGAAGTTAGATCAGATGGCAAATTGGATTTGGTGCTAGGTCTTTCCCTTTAGGTTTTACCCCAACAATGTTTTCATTAGTTTCGCTCACTCTCGAAATCAAGCATTTTACAGCAGGTTGGAGCAGCCTGTATCTCAGCACAGGAATAAGGTAGGGAAGAATTCTAAGGCTCATTTTGACTGCCTCCAGAAGTTAGATCAGATGGCAAATTGGATTTGGTGCTAGGTCTTTCCCTTTAGGTTTTACCCCAACAATGTTTTCATTAGTTTCGCTCACTCTCGAAATCAAGCATTTTACAGCAGGTTGGAGCAGCCTGTATCTCAGCACAGGAATAAGGTAGGGAAGAATTCTAAGGCTCATTTTGACTGCCTCCAGAAGTTAGATCAGATGGCAAATTGGATTTGGTGCTAGGTCTTTCCCTTTAGGTTTTACCCCAACAATGTTTTCATTAGTTTCGCTCACTCTCGAAATCAAGCATTTTACAGCAGGTTGGAGCAGCCTGTATCTCAGCACAGGAATAAGGTAGGGAAGAATTCAAAGGCTCATTTTGACTGCCTCCAGAAGTTAGATCAGATGGCAAATTGGATTTGGTGCTAGGTCTTTCCCTTTAGGTTTTACCCCAACAATGTTTTCATTAGTTTCGCTCACTCTCGAAATCAAGCATTTTACAGCAGGTTGGAGCAGCCTGTATCTCAGCACAGGAATAAGGTAGGGAAGAATTCTAAGGCTCATTTTGACTGCCTCCAGAAGTTAGATCAGATGGCAAATTGGATTTGGTGCTAGGTCTTTCCCTTTAGGTTTTACCCCAACAATGTTTTCATTAGTTTCGCTCACTCTCGAAATCAAGCATTTTACAGCAGGTTGGAGCAGCCTGTATCTCAGCACAGGAATAAGGTAGGGAAGAATTCTAAGGCTCATTTTGACTGCCTCCAGAAGTTAGATCAGATGGCAAATTGGATTTGGTGCGAGGTCTTTCCCTTTAGGTTTTACCCCAACAATGTTTTCATTAGTTTCGCTCACTCTCGAAATCAAGCATTTTACAGCAGGTTGGAGCAGCCTGTATCTCAGCACAGGAATAAGGTAGGGAAGAATTCTAAGGCTCATTTTGACTGCCTCCAGAAGTTAGATCAGATGGCAAATTGGATTTGGTGCTAGGTCTTTCCCTTTAGGTTTTACCCCAACAATGTTTTCATTAGTTTCGCTCACTCTCGAAATCAAGCATTTTACAGCAGGTTGGAGCAGCCTGTATCTCAGCACAGGAATAAGGTAGGGAAGAATTCTAAGGATCATTTTGACTGCCTCCAGAAGTTAGATCAGATGGCAAATTGGATTTGGTGCTAGGTCTTTCCCTTTAGGTTTTACCCCAACAATGTTTTCATTAGTTTCGCTCACTCTCGAAATCAAGCATTTTACAGCAGGTTGGAGCAGCCTGTATCTCAGCACAGGAATAAGGTAGGGAAGAATTCTAAGGATCATTTTGACTGCCTCCAGAAGTTAGATCAGATGGCAAATTGGATTTGGTGCTAGGTCTTTCCCTTTAGGTTTTACCCCAACAATGTTTTCATTAGTTTCGCTCACTCTCGAAATCAAGCATTTTACAGCAGGTTGGAGCAGCCTGTATCTCAGCACAGGAATAAGGTAGGGAAGAATTCTAAGGCTCATTTTGACTGCCTCCAGAAGTTAGATCAGATGGCAAATTGGATTTGGTGCTAGGTCTTTCCCTTTAGGTTTTACCCCAACAATGTTTTCATTAGTTTCGCTCACTCTCGAAATCAAGCATTTTACAGCAGGTTGGAGCAGCCTGTATCTCAGCACAGGAATAAGGTAGGGAAGAATTCTAAGGCTCATTTTGACTGCCTCCAGAAGTTAGATCAGATGGCAAATTGGATTTGGTGCTAGGTCTTTCCCTTTAGGTTTTACCCCAACAATGTTTTCATTAGTTTCGCTCACTCTCGAAATCAAGCATTTTACAGCAGGTTGGAGCAGCCTGTATCTCAGCACAGGAATAAGGTAGGGAAGAATTCTAAGGCTCATTTTGACTGCCTCCAGAAGTTAGATCAGATGGCAAATTGGATTTGGTGCTAGGTCTTTCCCTTTAGGTTTTACCCCAACAATGTTTTCATTAGTTTCGCTCACTCTCGAAATCAAGCATTTTACAGCAGGTTGGAGCAGCCTGTATCTCAGCACAGGAATAAGGTAGGGAAGAATTCTAAGGCTCATTTTGACTGCCTCCAGAAGTTAGATCAGATGGCAAATTGGATTTGGTGCTAGGTCTTTCCCTTTAGGTTTTACCCCAACAATGTTTTCATTAGTTTCGCTCACTCTCGAAATCAAGCATTTTACAGCAGGTTGGAGCAGCCTGTATCTCAGCACAGGAATAAGGTAGGGAAGAATTCTAAGGATCATTTTGACTGCCTCCAGAAGTTAGATCAGATGGCAAATTGGATTTGGTGCTAGGTCTTTCCCTTTAGGTTTTACCCCAACAATGTTTTCATTAGTTTCGCTCACTCTCGAAATCAAGCATTTTACAGCAGGTTGGAGCAGCCTGTATCTCAGCACAGGAATAAGGTAGGGAAGAATTCTAAGGATCATTTTGACTGCCTCCAGAAGTTAGATCAGATGGCAAATTGGATTTGGTGCTAGGTCTTTCCCTTTAGGTTTTACCCCAACAATGTTTTCATTAGTTTCGCTCACTCTCGAAATCAAGCATTTTACAGCAGGTTGGAGCAGCCTGTATCTCAGCACAGGAATAAGGTAGGGAAGAATTCTAAGGCTCATTTTGACTGCCTCCAGAAGTTAGATCAGATGGCAAATTGGATTTGGTGCTAGGTCTTTCCCTTTAGGTTTTACCCCAACAATGTTTTCATTAGTTTCGCTCACTCTCGAAATCAAGCATTTTACAGCAGGTTGGAGCAGCCTGTATCTCAGCACAGGAATAAGGTAGGGAAGAATTCTAAGGCTCATTTTGACTGCCTCCAGAAGTTAGATCAGATGGCAAATTGGATTTGGTGCTAGGTCTTTCCCTTTAGGTTTTACCCCAACAATGTTTTCATTAGTTTCGCTCACTCTCGAAATCAAGCATTTTACAGCAGGTTGGAGCAGCCTGTATCTCAGCACAGGAATAAGGTAGGGAAGAATTCTAAGGATCATTTTGACTGCCTCCAGAAGTTAGATCAGATGGCAAATTGGATTTGGTGCTAGGTCTTTCCCTTTAGGTTTTACCCCAACAATGTTTTCATTAGTTTCGCTCACTCTCGAAATCAAGCATTTTACAGCAGGTTGGAGCAGCCTGTATCTCAGCACAGGAATAAGGTAGGGAAGAATTCTAAGGATCATTTTGACTGCCTCCAGAAGTTAGATCAGATGGCAAATTGGATTTGGTGCTAGGTCTTTCCCTTTAGGTTTTACCCCAACAATGTTTTCATTAGTTTCGCTCACTCTCGAAATCAAGCATTTTACAGCAGGTTGGAGCAGCCTGTATCTCAGCACAGGAATAAGGTAGGGAAGAATTCTAAGGATCATTTTGACTGCCTCCAGAAGTTAGATCAGATGGCAAATTGGATTTGGTGCTAGGTCTTTCCCTTTAGGTTTTACCCCAACAATGTTTTCATTAGTTTCGCTCACTCTCGAAATCAAGCATTTTACAGCAGGTTGGAGCAGCCTGTATCTCAGCACAGGAATAAGGTAGGGAAGAATTCTAAGGCTCATTTTGACTGCCTCCAGAAGTTAGATCAGATGGCAAATTGGATTTGGTGCTAGGTCTTTCCCTTTAGGTTTTACCCCAACAATGTTTTCATTAGTTTCGCTCACTCTCGAAATCAAGCATTTTACAGCAGGTTGGAGCAGCCTGTATCTCAGCACAGGAATAAGGTAGGGAAGAATTCTAAGGATCATTTTGACTGCCTCCAGAAGTTAGATCAGATGGCAAATTGGATTTGGTGCTAGGTCTTTCCCTTTAGGTTTTACCCCAACAATGTTTTCATTAGTTTCGCTCACTCTCGAAATCAAGCATTTTACAGCAGGTTGGAGCAGCCTGTATCTCAGCACAGGAATAAGGTAGGGAAGAATTCTAAGGCTCATTTTGACTGCCTCCAGAAGTTAGATCAGATGGCAAATTGGATTTGGTGCTAGGTCTTTCCCTTTAGGTTTTACCCCAACAATGTTTTCATTAGTTTCGCTCACTCTCGAAATCAAGCATTTTACAGCAGGTTGGAGCAGCCTGTATCTCAGCACAGGAATAAGGTAGGGAAGAATTCTAAGGATCATTTTGACTGCCTCCAGAAGTTAGATCAGATGGCAAATTGGATTTGGTGCTAGGTCTTTCCCTTTAGGTTTTACCCCAACAATGTTTTCATTAGTTTCGCTCACTCTCGAAATCAAGCATTTTACAGCAGGTTGGAGCAGCCTGTATCTCAGCACAGGAATAAGGTAGGGAAGAATTCTAAGGATCATTTTGACTGCCTCCAGAAGTTAGATCAGATGGCAAATTGGATTTGGTGCTAGGTCTTTCCCTTTAGGTTTTACCCCAACAATGTTTTCATTAGTTTCGCTCACTCTCGAAATCAAGCATTTTACAGCAGGTTGGAGCAGCCTGTATCTCAGCACAGGAATAAGGTAGGGAAGAATTCTAAGGATCATTTTGACTGCCTCCAGAAGTTAGATCAGATGGCAAATTGGATTTGGTGCTAGGTCTTTCCCTTTAGGTTTTACCCCAACAATGTTTTCATTAGTTTCGCTCACTCTCGAAATCAAGCATTTTACAGCAGGTTGGAGCAGCCTGTATCTCAGCACAGGAATAAGGTAGGGAAGAATTCTAAGGCTCATTTTGACTGCCTCCAGAAGTTAGATCAGATGGCAAATTGGATTTGGTGCTAGGTCTTTCCCTTTAGGTTTTACCCCAACAATGTTTTCATTAGTTTCGCTCACTCTCG